>NC_041369.1:6390904-6557751 GCF_900634415.1 Cottoperca gobio
GGAAAGCTCAAAGGGGAATCCATCCTCAAAACCAAATTCACACTTGTCATACAAGTCAAATCTCAGAGCTGCTGTGTCAGCGGTAAAAGGAGACTAACATAGGAAATGTGTATTAGTATCCAATGTGAGAAACTTATGGGGGTGGTTGTTATAAAGATCTATTGAAAACTAATAGTGATCAATGATAAAATATACAATTTAATTTAAATGAAATACAATGTAACTTTTAAAGCGTGGTTAGGTAACATTGGAGAAGACAGTAAGAGTAAGAGTAAGCTTAATTTCTTTTAATTATCCAACAGAAAAACCCAGCCCAATGTTGCCAATTCTTTTCCAATGAAAGTAACTCGCAGCACTAGCTCCAAAAGTCGCTAAATCTAGCCAGAAGGGTTCTGTACTTGGACCGATTCTATTCACCTTATATATGCTTCCTTTGGGCAATATTATAAGGAACCACTCTATAAACTTTCATTGTTATGCGGATGATACCCAATTATATCTATCAATTAAACCAGACGAAACCAATCAATTGGCTAAACTTCAAGCATGCCTTAAGGACATAAAAACTTGGATGTCTAGCAACGTTTTGATGTTAAACACAGACAAAACTGAAGTTATTATACTTGGTCCTAAACGCCTCCGAAACGCATTTTCTAATGACATAGAAGCTCTGGATGGCATTAACTTGGCCTCCAGCACCACTATAAGGAATCTTGGCGTCATCTTTGATCAGGATCTGTCGTTTAACTCCCACATAAAACAAATCTCAAGGACTGCCTTCTTTCATCTACGTAACATTGCAAAAATAAGACACATCCTGTCTCAAAATGATGCAGAAAAACTAGTCCATGCATTTGTTACTTCAAGGCTGGATTACTGCAACTCATTGTTATCAGGTTGTCCCAAAAAGTCGCTTAAGACTCTTCAGTTGATCCAAAATGCAGCGGCACGTGTATTGACAAGAACAAGGAAACGGGATCATATTACTCCTGTATTAGCTGCTCTGCACTGGCTCCCGGTAAAATACAGAATAGAATTCAAAATCCTTCTCCTGACTTACAAATCAATTAAAGGTCAGGCTCCAGCATATCTTAAAGATCTCATAGTACCTTATAAACCAACTAGAGCATTACGCTCCCAGACTGCAGGGTTACTTGTGGTTCCTAGAGTCTCTAAGAGTACAATGAGAGCCAGAGCCTTCAGCCATCAAGCTCCTCTCCAGTGGAACCAGCTTCCAGTTTGTGTTCGGGAGGCAGACACACTCTCTCCACATTTAAGCTTATAGTTAGGGCTGGCTCAGGTTTGCCCTGGATCAGCCCCTAGTTATGCTGCTATAGGCTTAGACTGCCGGGGGACACCTCCCTGCGCTCTTCCTTCTCTCCCTCTCTCTTCTTCTCCCTCTCTATCTGTATGCATTTATGTAAATGTATGTTACTAACTCACCATCCGGGGTATCATCCCCGGAGTGTCTGTCTCTCATGTGGCAGGTTGCCACTGATAAAGTTTACGTCAGGATCATGAATCGTGACAGCGCCTGCTGACCTGGTCCTGCTGGACACCGGGAAGCCTTATTGACATTTTCCTGGATTCATCCAAACTTTCTATTTCTTTTTTTTCCAACACAACATAATTTCTGTCAAATGTTGTATTTGTACTATGTTGTTTATCCTGTACACACGACATCTATTGCACGTCTGTCCGTCCTGGGAGGGGGATCCCTCCTCAGTTGCTCTCCCTGAGGTTTCTTCCATTTTTTCCCCTTTAATTTTGGGGTTTCTTTTAGGAAGTTTTTCCTTGTGCGATGCGAGGGTCTAAGGACAGAGGATGTCGTAACCTGTACAGTCTGTAAAGCACACTGAGACAAATGTATAATTTGTGATATTGGGCTATACAAATAAATTTGATTTGATTTTTGATTTGATTTAGAAGATACCAAGTTTGCAACACTAACAACTTCCCTCCAAAGCCCCTCCCCAGATGTATCTTTATTAACATAAACAACGAACATGTCTTTGTGAGTACTCACAGCAGTCAAACTAGTGGCTTGCAGATCTTTTTCTTTTTTTTGTCAGAGCATTTGATTTATTAACTGCTTTCGGGAAGTAATGAGTATTTGAACAAATATAATAAAATAAAATCTAAATCTAAAATACGTTAGTTTATCCACCCTAGCTTCAATATAAAACTGTTGATGAAGAAACAAGGCAAAGAAAATCGAGCCCAGATCTCACTGATGATTGACAGGAAGAGGAAGCTCTCTAATCTAAACTAAATGCTTCTTAAAGGAACCGCGAGGTGCTCAAATTAAAGCTCCTCCCAAATCAAATGTCCACAGAAAGAATTGCTAATCGCAATATATCAATTTAAATGGTGCAATGATACTTTATTTTGAACATATTTCTAACATTGTATTTAATTCCCATGAAATGATTATTCATCTTCTCATGAAGTCAGAGGAGTGCAGACTGTGTGTTTCATGTTTACTTCATAACAGTAGTCTGTTTATTCAGCTCACATTTTATATCCGAGCTTCCTGCAGGTTGGGCAGCTCAGTACATAATGAAGTCCAAACATTAGGACAGTTTCTGTTTCTCTTTAGCCAACCACTGGGGATTTAAAATAGCTTCCGTCAATTTGACTGGACATTAGTTAGTAAAATATTCATGAAAATCCGTGTTCTTTGTTTAACAGAGGAGTCATTCCCTTGTAGGCTGTAGAAGTATATCTAGATAGACTTCTTTAGTGATAAGTCACAGCGTCCTCTGCTGGACTAAAGTGAAAGGTGCATTTAATCGTTTAAGCATCCAGGGGGTACTAATCGAGTGTGGAAAAACATACCATGGATTTGAAAGGTAATTTAAGCAGTGACAAAAAAAAAGAAAAAGAAATAAATTATTGTTACTGCTATAATATTCAGGTATGTAGATATATTAAGTCAATACAAATAAATCTATCTCCTATCATGTATTCTGGTCTGATCACAAAACTTCTGACAGCACCGATGGTGCCTTAAGGAGTTGTCGGGAATATTTAAATCAGGGAAATTCATGTAAACATTAGAAATTGCATTATGTCTGTTTGGAGATGGAAGCTGTGGCAAAGCATCTCTGACTCGAGGACACTACATCCAATATTGTTTAATGCAATTTATCCCTTTAGGGCTATTGAATCTGCCCAGATACACATGAGTTACGTTATCAGAAATAGGAAATTACGAGGAGAACAGGAAGGCAGCAGGACAGGCTGTCAGGGGGACAGAGTTCGCATTATTTTTACACTTTGTGGACATAATATTTTGCGATGGATCCACAGCCTCCCCAAAAGCCATGGGAAAGGCTGATTCCAGGGGCAATGAGTGCACCTATAAATTACAGGTAAACGAGCGATAGCTGTAGCTCGCTATCGTAAACGCTGTTTTGTTTTTGCTGATCGCTGTTGTTGGTAGCTAGCTTACATCAGTTTTAGCATCTTTGCTTACATAAAGGTTGTTGCACAAGCGAGGTGATATCATACAAACAGTGGGGAATTTAACATGGTGTTATAAATCATTGACCAATCAACTAATTTCCATTTGTCTGAATATTTTTTGCCGACGACAGCCATTTAAACAAAGTTACATCTAGCCTGTACTACTATTAGCTGACCATATTAGCTAGGCCCAATGAGGCCATGTCATGTGCCTTCTTCTGGAGTAACGTCACAGAAAGTGTTTGTTGCCAGGCTCCCTTTATAACATTTAGCATATGTTAATGATGAAAACACTTCGCAATCATTTTGAATTGCCCTTCTACACTTCGGGTAGTTTTCAATGGCGGGATGTAACTTGTACTCAAGTACTATTGAGGTACTTTACTTGAGTATTTTCTTTTCATGCCACTTCTACCCCAGGTTACATCTCGGAGTGAGACATTGTACCTTTTACTTATCTTAAAGTTTTAGTATCTTAACCGATTAAGATTTTTACACACAAAACGTATGAAAAATGTACCTTCGATTGACAGAAAATTAATTGCATGTATAAAACATTTGATTGCTCCTGGTTCACAAACGTGAAGCTGCTTTTTTTCTTTTAATAATTGTAATCATTTTAATGTATTAGTATTAACTTTGTTTGTTTGACAAAACGAACATTGTGAAGGTGCAACTTTGGGCTCCGGGTAATTGTGAACGCATTTCTCTATAATATTTTATATACAAAACAATCAATTGATCGATAATTGGAGTAAATAATCAGCAGATTAATCCATAATGAAAATAATAAATAGTTAATAGTTCAAAATGACCTCAACTTCATGTTTAAGATTGTTCAAGCAAATCCAAAGGGCTGTTATAGAATATCTGGTAATGATAATATAATAGTTTAATAATACGAGTACACCTTTTCAAAGAGCGATGATCTTTTAGTTCTTCATTTGAATTGGAATGTGAAAAATAAATAAAACAGAAATAAAATATAACTACACAACCAAAACAATATATAAAATGGACTCTTGAGCTCTGTTAACAAACATTGCACTTAAATAAATATTAAACATTCGTCACAGGGGTGTAGAGCATCATTCATTCCTTAATTTATTGCCAATCCAGTTTCTCAATGGTTAGGACCTTTTGTTAACAAAAAGTGCAACGTAACAACATATTAGCTATAAGTTTGATATCAGTAACAACAACGACAACACTCTCTTATTCGGCTTAAACCAAAAATGTTCCCATATGTTGTGAATGATAAGTAAGTATAAATGATCGAGGTCATGTTCATATATCGTACGATAAGTTAATAATGTAATTATTGTGACAGGCCTGCCAATGCCTTCTTTTAGTTCAGCATCAGGCCCTTGGTTTATTGAAATTGTCCCCATGCTCTTCTGTAAAGAATGACATAAATAATCACAAAAAGATGATGTTTTAAACCTTATGTCTTTTCTTGACCTTCTCACTAAACAGATCTTCAAACTTTGGACTGGCTCCAGGCCCCTCGGCTCCTGTAGGCCATCCTGTCCTGACCAGGATGGTGCCCCCAGTGCCCCCTCGTTCCGTCCAACAGGCTTACCGTCCGTCCTACAGCTCTTTTAACTCCTCCTCTTACAGCCCCTATGGGAGCTCCATGCATGGGGGCTACAGCCCTTACAGGTATGGTGGTGGCGCCGGCTATGGTGGTGCCGGCTATGGTGGTGGCGCCGGCTATGGCTTGGGAGGGTACAGCCGCCTCTCTCACACGGAAGAGGTTGCCCCCAGCCGGTTTGTGCAACAGGCCGAGGAGAGCAGTCGCGGTGCCTTCCAGTCCATCGAGAGCATCGTCCAGGCCTTTGCCTCAGTCAGCATGATGCTGGACGCCACCTTTTCAGCCGTGTACAACAGTTTCCGTGCTGTGCTGGACGTAGCCAACCACTTAACACGGCTGCGTTCACACCTCACCAGAGTTTTGTCAGCCTTCGCTCTGGTACGCACCTTACGCTACCTTTACCGACGGTTACAGAGGCTGCTGGGTCGAAGATCAAACGCTGAGGTTGACGACTTGTGGGCCGACAGTGCAAGTGATGCTCTGGTTACAAGTGCATCCAGAAGGGATGGAGCCGGGATCGAGGGTGAGCCTGTGAAGTCCTGGCCAATCCTTCTGTTTTTCGCTGTAGTTTTGGGGGGACCCTACCTTATCTGGAAACTGCTGAGCTCCGGCCCTGCCACTGAAGAAAACGGTGAGACTTTCATTCAGACCAATGACCACTTACCCAATAACAGAACAAAAACTCACGGACCCCCTAACACCTCAAGTGTCTTTAAAAACAATAGGCCTCCTACTTCAACAGTATATTACAAATTACAGCCTGATAAAGTTTTAGGGTTGGATCCTACCGAATAATTTGAAGCTTCATTCATAATGTTGACATTAGAATTATTATTATTAATAATGTGTCTATTTAGCTTCTTTTTTTTATTTGTTCTGATCATCAGCATCTTTTTCCAGTAGTCTATACCAGAGCAGCTGATGAGTATCATAGAACTGGTGTATGTAGAATGTCTTTTACTAGCCAGTAACAATGTTTTGTGTTTCTTTATTTAGCTACTAACTGGGCCAGCGGGGAGGATGACCATGTAGTGGCCAGAGCAGAGTATGACTTTGCAGCTGCATCTGAGGAGGAGATTTCTGTGCGGGCCGGAGACATGCTCAATCTTGCCCCAAAAGGTGAGAGTTCTTTAATAATAAGCTGGACCACTACTGTCCTCACGTTCTTCTCATACAAAAATGTTTCAACGTATCTGAGTGTACTAGACCTTTATGGTCAATGTGGCAAATCGATAAGTGTTTAATGGCAAAATTGGATTTAAAATTGGTAAAAATGAAAGAGAAAGGCATACTTTGAAAATATAGAACAATTTATTTTTCAAGAGAGGTAGTTGGTGTGTGTGTGTGTGTGTTCCTTGTTGGCGAGCTCATATAATGACCTTTTATTCTCCTCGGTGTTTAGAGCAACAGCCCAGGGTGCGTGGTTGGCTGCTGGCCAGTGTGGACTGCCACACCACAGGACTTGTCCCAGCCAACTATGTCAAGGTCCTGGGCAAGAGGAGAGGCCTTAAGCATGCAGAAATGGAGCGTCTTGCTCAGGTCCAGCAAGGGAACACACTGGTCTCCCAGACAACCCTTGCTGCACACTCGCAGCCAAATCCTACCCAAGGCTGTACCCAAGGCTGTACCCCAGGCCTTGGTTCAGCCTCCATCTCAGTTTCCCCAGAAGCACTGCTAGAGTCAGTGTACAGAGAAACTCCAGCTTCCTTCAGTGTGGAAACCTCCAACTCCAGCACGGTGCTAAACATCCCTGAGAAGACTGACCTGTGATGTTTGTGCATGTATGCATTTCTCTGTATGCAAGTATATGTGTGTTCATAACATTGGCTGGCTCACTCAGTATTTGTTTGAAGTGTTTCACTCTGAAGCTTGACTAACAATCAGCTGGCAGTAGATATTTGGGGGAACACCAATCATCTATAATGAATCAAATCATTGAACATAATCTGGACCTTCTGATAAGCTTAACGGTCAAAAATGGTTCCCTGTTGTACCGTTCTGTTTAGAACCAGTGTGTCTTGAACTAGGTCATGCTTACATTTCTTTATTCAGAGCTTTTACAAGAAAGAAAGTTTTGTGTATTCTTTAAATATGGTACACTGCTGTTCTTAAGATAATGTCTGATTTAATATGTAATATCTTGAGGTTTTACAATAACAAGAATCACTTCAATGTTTAAGTTAATGACGTGCACTGATCATCATCTGTATACTGAAGTTGTTAGGACAAAGCCAGGGTCTTTTGTTGCATAACATAATTGTTATTTGGTGTTTACCCTCAAGCTGCTTGGTCCTCTGCATTGTCTTCTTTGTGAAGCGATTGTGATTGGATTCATTGTCACAGAAAGTAATTTTGTAAATATTTGATATAATTATTTTGAAAATAAATATTTAATAAAATCATGTTTTACTCGTGTAATTTCTTAATAAAGTGAATAGGAGTGGAAAGATGGATTGTAAAGTAGGTTTAATTAGTAATAGCAGGGTTTCACATAAGCAACATCCAAAACAAAAGTTAATTAACCAACTTAAAGGCATAGATAGGCTAATTTGTTAAGTTTAAGGTTTTATTTTATTCATATTATTGTTAGTGTTCTTACAGGTGACTTTATTCATTTACGGCCGCTGTCTCTAAGCAACAGGACGCCTAACCTGCTGCAGTGCGACAACAGAGACGAGTCAGCAGAAGAGACCGACGGGACTAATCACACAACGTTTATTGTTTAACTTATTTCATGACTAGACTGCTGAGTTTGCATTTTGACAGTGCGGCCTGTCGAGAACATTTCCCTGTGCTACCGGGGTTGAACATTTACAAACACCTTTGATAAGTAGCCACTCTACGTTACTTTGCTAGCTGATATGCTAGTTGCTGCCTTCACGGACTATTGGAAATACGGCAGCTATGTGTGTAATTGAGTTTAAAGGTACAGTCTTGACCTTGGAAATAGTACTTTGACAAAATATTTAATGTCTAACAGATTTTACTGCGTAGCTACTTCACTCAGAAGACTTGGCAAGATTTGCCCACTTCGATAAAAGTGAGCAAAATCGTTTATATAGTGTATAATGTACAATTTATCCTGACATTGTGACATAATTTAAGACTTTATTTAAAGAAAATAGCAGGTCCCACAACAACTGAGCAACACTATGCGAATGACTGCGTCACTGGTAGTCGTTTGGAGTTTGTGATAAGGAGTTTACAAGGAGTACCTGAAGGCAGCAGATCCTCTCCCTCAAAGTTAGCTAGCATTAGCAATAGCTGCAGGTAGCCGGTAGGAGAGGACCGCAGCATCAGCATCATCCACACACAATGACATAAAACAGGCACCGGCTTTTAGTTTCCTGTAAGAGACGACGGGAGGAATATCTCTGACACCAGATAAGTATGACAACAATATGTTATCCTTCTTGCTGTTTGAATCATGTCTAGAGAGCCAGCTGAAAATAATTTGACCTAAAATCGTCTGATGTTGATGCAGCAGGAGGAGGACAGAGGGACTCGGCCTGCACTAGCATCACTAACGTTACTCTCTGGCATACCCTGGATTTATATCATATGCCAGCAAATGTGTGTAAAATGCACAGATCTTTGGCTGCTGGCATTATCTCAGAGTAAAGCTCTGCAGACTATTCAGGGTGTTATGACCTGTGATATATTAACTGATAGAAAATAATAGTGACTTTGATTTTTAGTGACGCATTAGTATGGAAGCCCATTCCCGCCTGTAAAAACATGTATAAGATCAACATTTAGTCTTATGATGAAAAATAAAAAAGATCCCGTGAGTAACTTAGTGACAGTATATCAAACGTATGACTAAATATATCAAAATAATGATTTATTTCAGAATAATTACTTAGTTAATAAAGAAAAATGACTACAGTATGTCCCAATAATGACTTAATATAACAAAATATTGAGAGACTTTTTCATAATATCGACTTATTTCAAAATAATGACTTAATATCTCAAAACTATTGACTTAATATCTCAAAACAATGAGAAACTTTATCAATATTTTTGACTGTATGTGTATCATTAATGACTTTTTTTTTATCACATTGGCTGAAATACAGCCATCAGTTACCAAACACAACCTTTAAAAATCAATTCATATACACTTTATGGTAATTAAATATTAAACAAAAAAACCTTGCAAGAATTCTGAAGATAATATAAAATACAAATTGAAGATAAATATTTGAACAAATACATTACATTTTTACATTACAGTTCATTTAGCTGACGCTTTTGTCCAAAGCGACGTACAAAAAGTGCAAACAATCATGGAGATACAACTCCGAACAGCAAGAATCTTGTAAGTACAATAGCTTCAAATAGGTACAATCGTATAAGTGAACACTGTCTTCAAATAGTCCAATTTGAAGTGCAACAACATAAGTGCAACATACAGAAACAATAGAATACAAATTCAACTATTAGCTATAAATAAGCCAAACCAATACAAGTGCAACATACAAAGAACAGTTATTTAGTTTTCTTCATTCGCCAAGATGCAGTCGAAACAGATGAGTTTTCAGTCTGCGGCGGAAGGTGTGAAGACTGTCTGCTGTCCTGACAAATACAAATGCAGATAGTGCATCAGGCTAACATAGTCAATAACTTACACTCCAGCAAAAGGTGATTAAAAAGTTAAAACAGTGCACGAATAATTAGAATTTATTTTATTTGATAGGGTCGATGCAATTTAACATAGTTCCAATACAGAGCATGAAACTGATGTGCTGCACAGAGTTTATAGCTATTGTTCATTGTCAACTCTTGTCTAGCTGGGCTCTCACATGTGCAGTGTAATTAAAATATGCAGCTTTCAGTATCATAAAACCACAGAACACTACAAATATAGAAACACAACACATTAACATCACACAATACACAGATTTTATATCTGGAACTAATGTTAATTCAGTTAATAATGTGTTTCAGAGTTGACAGCCAATTGTCCAGATTTAGATCTTCAACGTGGTATTTTAACTTTGCCTTTCACCCAAAATTATAACTGGAAAATATAACATTAAAAAATGAAGCAGATGTAGGCATTCATTGTTGACTTACGGCCTTTTGTTTCTCGTCTCTCTTCCTCCGTAGAATGAGACGCTTCTCCTCGGACAACAACAACTTTCCCTATGACAACAACGTGCTGGTTTTGGACATGGTGCTGGGCTCTCTGTGGGGAGTGCCCCAGCCCATAAACTGGGATAATGTGGCCAAGCTAGTTCCAGGATTCACTTCCAAGGAGGTAACTGGAATGCTGGGTAACTATGATTGCTTCCATCCATCCACCCCTCCATCTGTCCAACCCCGTCCATCAATCATTCCACCGTGTAGTAACATTAGGCTCTGCTTGTTGATAAGGAATAATACTGTGGCCCTGATGTGATCTTGCAGTGTGCCCATCGCTTTGAGGAGCTGAAGACTACAGGGGGTTTTCCTCATGTGGACAACCAATGTAATACCCTGACAGAAGAAAGCACCTCCCCTTCAGACGGCCCGAACACTCTGCTGGACGCTGGCGAGGTGCTGGAGACAGGAAGCAGCCAGAGCAGCAGCAAAGTTACAGGTCAGTTAGTGCCTTCCTGAGTAGTACACATAACTCCCCCCCGATCTGTTAATAGGATTGGACACAAATGTCCCGATAGCGATTTATAACATACGTCGAGAGAAACTGAACTCGTACATTAAATGCAGAAGAAATATTAACCAATCCAGTGAAAAATGACATAGCTAACAAAAAAACAAACAATATTCGTCACCCAGTAATAAAAAAAGACAAAATTATAATATTAATATTTAATTTAATATTTTTTTATAGGTTAATCCATTCATTGGTGTTATTCCAGTTGCATTAATTAATTAATACATATATATATATATATATACATTCTTATATACTGCTGGTAATTAGTTAAACAAATGTGATATAAAGATAAGTAATTGAGAAGTAACTGTGAAGAGCACGACAATACTTTGTTAAAACAAATGTCAGTGCTAAAAAATATTGTAGCTATGTTATAGATGGTTACTTTTTGATAACTGGATTTAGAGTATATTCATTTTTTTCTGCTGGTGCCATCAGGCTCCAAATCGACGGCCACAGGAAGAGTTGGTGCTGCGGAGAAGAAAGAGAGACGAGTCTCATCAGAGGAGGATGACAAACCTCAGAAGCCACGAGAGTAAGTATCGAGAACTCCTCGTCAGTCTTTACAAAACGCTTTTTATCGCAGGTTGTGATAAAAACACTTGTTGAGTTGATCGTGGTGAATTTCTATTATCCAGATAATCGTGAATATCGTCCCATGATCCACTTGAAACAGCTGTCTAGCTCACTATCATAACTGTATATAGTACAGACCGAGTGTACTTAATGACGTGGATATTATTTATTTATTTATTTTTTATTCTTCAATCTCCTTCTGAGAGCTGAAACATAGAGCCTGATGGTAATTATCATTATCATGTAATAAAAACAGACTCACACAATAAAGCTTTTTAAATATTTTATTTATCCTTTAATTATACAGGGTGACCTTATGTTTCATGTTTGTCCTTTCTAACAATATTACACTTAACAAAATGTAAAGTACTGTAATTCCACTATGATTTGGACCATGTTGCACCATGTTAAGCATATTTAGTTATATCCGGATCATACCGAGAAATTATTTTGGTCAGGATAATCGTGACATGAATTTTTTATATCCTCCCATGCCTAGTCCCAACATGGTCATCCATGTGTGTGATGAGACCAAGAACCTGAAGCAGGACTTCACATGTCCCAGAGATCTTCTAGTTAAAGAGATGCGTTACTTCGCTGAGTATTTGTCTGTGGACTGCCCAGAGGTGGGAGGAGGTGGACATCTCCGTGCACTGTGATGTGCAGATCTTCGACTGGCTCATGAACTACGTCAGGAGGAACTCTGCAGGAGAGGGAAACAGGGACAAACCCCGCCTTGGTAAATCCCCCAACAAACTGTAAAACAATAATAACGTTCACATTCTCACACATAGGAGTGCCTGAGCTGTCACTTACCTGTTTGTGTAAATCGTGGATGATGGTGCTTGATTTATTGGTGACTAAACGTGGTGTGTGTTTGCTGGGTCACTGGCTGTGTGTTCTGTGTTGTATGTTGGTTTTGGGGTTTGCTTGGTTGGTCATGTGGTGTTTGTCGGTTACAGAGCCCAGCAATGTCATCTCAATCCTGATCTCCTCCGAGTTCTTGAAGATGGATACGTTAGTAAGTGTTGTGACGTGTGACGGCTAGGTGTGGTGATGTGCTTTGGGCCTTTTGTTTTTCAGATGTAAAAAACAAACAAACAAATGTGGCCAGAATATCTACCAGCAGCTCGCAAATGTATTTATGTTTGAGAACTGATGATTGGTAATCTCTCCTAGTCCAGGGAAAACCAGAGGCCCATATATAGAGCTTTGTTAAATCGATGTTGCATGGATGTGAAGAGTGTAGACGTTCTTTTACCGCCCAAGAGTTATTTAGACAGTTTGCAGTACACTTTCTCACCACTGCTGTACTTTGAGCTAACAATACAAAATACAAAAGTAGTGCTTGATTAGTTTATTTGTAGGATCATTGAAATTAAATGTACTACTGCTGTGAAAAGTCTTCTAAAAGTGGTATATGTTTGTCCATGTGCAGGTGGAGGAGTGCATCCAGTACTGCCACAAACACATGAGCGCCATCGTGGCTACACCCTGCAACATGAACTGCATCAACAGCAACCTGGCCACACGCATCGCCGAGCTCTTCAACCACAATGAGGCCGACGACATCAGGGACAAAAAGGACAAGTTCAAAAGGTAACAAGGTGGAAATGCAGCATATTGGGGTTTTTAAGTGAGGTCAAAGTTGAAATAATTTGAACTTTGAACGCAGCGCTCGGCGGCATGTTGGCTCTCTCTATAGGAAAGCAACGGCACAGCCAGCGCAGAGCGGTTTTACATTCACTGTTGATTTTTTATTCATTATTTCCAAGTATTCTGACAAAATTAAATTGCAAAAGCAGACAAGAGTAAAAATCCTTTTTTAATATTTTATTTCCCCATTAAAAGCAAATTGTTTCAGAAGAAAATTGAGCGTCTCTTCGATCCCAACCACCAGAGCAGAGATTCACCGGGAAACGCCTCGACTCTCTACCGGTGAGTAACCGCAGGGAGCCTCTGAGTTTCCCTCAATAACAGCTTTAATCATAACTTAAACATTAGTCGCACTTTTTCTCAGACCTGGAAATTTGTTCTGTGTCAGTCTCACGATTTGACATATTTCTGTGTGTTTGATCCCAGGTGTGGTCTGTGCCTAAAGATGCTGACCAAAGACACGGAGAGGAATATTTCTTGTGTTCCAGGGAAAATCAACATTGATGCTCGCGGGGAGATCATCTATACACACACTAAGTATTATAGCAAGATTCATGTACTCATAGGTCCTCTGTTTGTTTTGGTGTCAGCAATAATACATGAGAACAGAAATATTCCCTTTACCTTTTAAACTCTTGATCACACTGTATCCATGTGTGTGTGCGCACGTGTGTAGGCAGAAGAGCTGGGATGTGCATGAATACCTCGGCGGCCTGTATGAGGAGCTCAAGTCCTGGGTCCTGGTCTACTGGAGGATCTGGGGAACCATCAACTGCCTCCCCTGCTCACGATGCCAACAGGTGTGTGCTTGTGTAGGCATGTAAGGTTATGTATGTAATATGTGGACACTTTAAACCTGAGCACTTATGGCTAAAATCACCACCACCTAAAGAATTCTGTGTGTGTGTGTGTGTGCGCGTGTGTGTGTGTGTGTGTGTGTGTGTGTAGGTGTTTGTTTGTGCAGAGCTGACGCATTGCAAGTACCACCCAGAGAGTGTGCTGTACCCTGGCATGGCCACAGAGAAAGGCTGGCATGGTGCAGGAATGTACCCCTGCTGCAACCAGAGGGTTCTCCGCTTTGACCCCTCTGGTATGCCCAAGGTATGGACACACACACACACACACACACACACACACACACACACACACACACACACACACACACACACACTCAGTCACACACAGGACCCTGAGCAATGGAACTACTGATTTGCTATTGTAACAGTTTCTGGTTAATAATTTAGTGCTCTGTAAACAATTGAATCATAAACACATTGGTTGGTTGATAAGATATACAAAGCTAATCCACCGAAGGCTTGAAGGCTCTATACAGCAGGAAACTGCACTTTCAGGTGTTTGATAAATGAAACATTTCCTTTAACTTTAGTGTTTATTAACACAAACTAACCGCTCAGGGCAGCTGTAGCAACTCCTCTGTTCTGTGAGAGAACAGGTTTTTTTTAGTCTGGAAGCTTTGAAGAGAGCATAAATATAACTGCTTCATATCCCCGTCAGAATGGGCTGTCCGACCGAAAGGTAAAGCCGTGGAAATAATCTAAATATAAAATTTTACTTTATATCATTAAACTGATATGGAGTTTTTAGGCGGCCTTTTCTTTCGTTGTCTAAAATACATTTTGCTGCTGCCTCCGTCCACATCAGTACTTTGCTTTGCTTCCGTGCTGGTACTCCTGTCTGTTTCTGCAAACTGTGGCATCTACTGATCGACACCATTATTGAGTCTACTGCACTGCACATGCATATATTTGTGGTTCAGAGACGTTTCAAGCTTCAGAAAATCCTGATACAGTTAAGTAAAAATGTGTTTGTGTTTTCAGGGCTGTAAGATGCGAGACCACATCGTGAACGTACCTGATGAAGAGAACTGTGACGAGGTGACCTCCGCTCAGACCAGAGTACTTAACGACCTGCTGCTGCACAGAGACGCAGTGTGTTTGTCCAACACACCGCCTGCAGAGGGGTGAGCGTGAGTCTGTGTGTGTCTGTCTCTCAACAATTTACATGGGTAGGTGTCATGAAAGGTTCCGACTAAATTATATTTCCGTGTTCGTATGTGTGTTAGTGTTGAAGAGAGTCCATCCAGCGCAGAAAAGGTTCAGGACTGTGATGTTCTCTTGGAGCCAACACTGCTCGGACCTCTGAGAGGAGAGGGCAGCAACAGTGAGTCTCTCTATCTCAACCTCTCTCGAGAACGAAGCCAAGAGAGAGAGAGAGAAGCAGAAAGGATAGAGAAGAGAGAGAGAAGAGAGAGGAAGAGAAGAGAGAAAGAGAGAGACATAAGAGAGAGAAAGAGGAGAGAGAGAGAGAGTAGAGAGAGAAGAGAGAGAGAGAGGGAGAGAGAGAGAGAGGAAGAAGAGAGAAGAGAAGAGAGAGAGATAGAGAGAGAGAGAGAGAATTAGAGAGAGAGAGATAGAGAGGAGAGGAGAAGAGAGAGAGAGAGAGAAGAGAGAGAGAGGAGAAAGAGAGAGATGGAGCGGAGTAGCAGAGAGAGAGAATAGAGAGTAGGAGATCTCGCCTATTCGCTCTCCTCTCTTCCTCTCAATCTCGCTATCTCACCTCTCTCTACTCTTCTCTCCCCTTCTCTTCTCTCTCTCTCTCTCTCCTCTCTCTCTCTCTCTCTCTCTCCCTACTCTATGATGCTTTTCTTCTACCCGCCATTGCACATTTTTCTGGTCCTGACTTCAGATACTTTCTTTTCTCAACCAGTTTTCCCTTTTGAAAAACGGAGTCTGCAACTGGTAGGACTTTCCCCTTGTTTCTCTTCATCACAATCTGCTTGTGGTTCTGACTTGTCTTCACACCTCCAGGTGCTTTCACTGACATTTTTTGTTAGATCAGTCCAAACGTAAGGGAACTGATGTGGTGACCTTTACCCTTCCAGAGGCAGCCGTCTCTCCTGTCAGAGGATGAGGAGTACACCACGGGGTCAGAGGTCACTGAAGATGAGGTGGGGGACGAAGAGGAGCTGTCCAAGAAACAAGGTGGGTTAAAAAATGCTGAAGTTACCCTTTAACAGTTAAGAGGAGAACATGTTGGAAACTATGATGATAAGTCTGTTATAGAGTAGGAGCTGTGGGGTAGGAGAATTCATGGATATATTCATGTTGTTCCAATGCTGTTGTAAGGTTTAATTACAGGCTCCTATCTGTTCCTGCCATTACTATTATACCAACTGTGTCTCGTAATGGCAGTTTAATTGCAGTTTATATGGATGATTGTGTATAATTAGAGAGGATAGGAAGTCATAACGGTTGTTCCTGCAGTGATGCTGTGGGTCATAGTGTGATTAGAATTACAATAGATATGTATGTCAATTTACAGTGGCATATGGATACGTGGATGAAGTGTTTCTTCTTCATAATCCCACACTGAATATACTTTCCTTTTTCTGTTATCTGTAGAATTAGAGTGGCATGAGAGGTGAAAATCACAACATTTTGCATGTGGTGCCTTTAATCATGTAACATATGATGCCTTCAGGTCATCGTGTACTGTGACTAACCATGACCTCATGATAAATGTCATGTTTATCTTCATGAAGTGAATTTTAGTTCCTTTAACCCTTGTGGTGCCGGGAGCAGCTTCCCTCTAACGCTGAGTCACTGTTGCAGTTTAAATGATAACATTAAAAGAAGGGCACATGATGAAATGTTTTTCTATTTTTTTCTATTTTTAACATTGTTGTTACTCTCAGCCCTTTTTAAGGATGGAAAATAAAACCGTTGCTGTCTTTGGCCAGCAGACGGCGTCAGACAGCGTCAGCATACTCATCGCGTTCTTTTTGGGTTTTTTTCTGTTTCCAGCTGCTAAGAAGGCCAAGAAGTCCCACAGACCTCTGAAAAAACAAATGTCCTCTCCAAACTTTCAGCGCAAAGACAAAGCAGAGAAAGTGAGTCAGTGACTTCATTCATCTTCAATTCAAATTCCCGGACGCAGTAAAATACTGCAGAACGTAACTTGAACATCTAAAAGACTTGTTTTGTGTTGTTGTTCTGGTCTCATGGTACAATACAGTATAACGCTGCAGCATAGGAAATGTTATACTGTGTTGTTTCCAGCTAGAGCCTTAAGAACTATAGAACTGTCTAAAATATACATATAGAAATCTTGAACTCACTTTTTTATTGTCTCTGAATTTCCATTAGCTTTTTTAGATTCAACCACAATGTTTGATTTTCAACAGTGAAATTACATTTGGAGATATTTCGTGAACACTACATTTGTTAGTAACTGTACTTTTTGAATTAACGCAGTGCAGTACATATTTACACTGAAAGGCATATCGGATGTTTTGAAGTGGAGTTGTATGAAGTTTTTATCACTAGTCAGTGTATCACGAGTGATAAGAACTTCATACGGCTCCACTTCACAAGATACAAACTATCCCTTTTAGTGGCAAAATGAAACCTGAATCTTTGTGTTGTTTTTATCTGATTTTCTTCCCCTCAGTCACAGTCCAGGGACAACACACCTTTCATGTGAGTTAATCTGCAAACACAAGATCCTTTAGAATATCCTCATGCTTACATATTTCATATAGGATCCTGAAGGTGGTAGTTAGCCTTCAAACCAGCACCTCACTAGAATAGGTGTGTGTGTGTGTGTGTGTGTGTGTGTGTGTGTGTGTGTGTGTGTGTGTGTGTGTGTGTGTGTGTGTGTGTGTGTGTGTGTGTGTGTGTGTGTGTTTAACTGAACTTTAACACTGGGGTACGTGGTGTGTGTTTTGTAGAGTGAGTGTCCAGAAAAATAAGTGGGACAGTTCTCGCTCCATGAGATACAACCAGGACGCTCAGAGGGAAGAAGGTAGGACTCTTATTAATGTATTAATATTTTTAGGTATATCAGTATTATTGATATTATCATATCAAGTATTCAATCATTCAAATGGTCTTATAAATGCTCTTACTTTTATTCTCATATTTTCCTCAAGTTAACATCAAGTCCTGTCTTGCTGTGTTTTTATCTTTATGAACCAGACCAGCGTCGTATGGTGGAGATCATCGGCTACCTGACTAAGATGAGGTTTGGAGACCAGGAACAGAACAAATCTAAGGACACTAAAGAGGCAAGTGTCTGTTCATAAGCACGCAACATGTTATTTAGGATCACGATGCTGCAGTCGTAATGAAATGAAATGATTGGTGTTGAGCTTTCATCCCTGCTGTCCTAGTTTTTACAGCTGCCTGATGTCAGATTGTTTTTGTTCTGGAAAATGTGTGTGTATGTGTGTGTGTATGTGTGTGTATATGTATGTGTATGTGTGTGTGTGTGTGTGTGTGTGTGTGTGTGTTTGTGTGTGTGTGTGTGTGTGTGTGGTGTGTGTGTGTGTGTGTGTATGCTGTTGCTGCAGCCTACAGGAGGACTCTACTCAAGAGTGGAAGCGCAATTTAAGAGTTCCTCTGAAGCTAGACAGAGTTCAGAGAAGACACCCAGGTACACTTTGTAGACACACACATATACACACACACACACACACACACATACACACACACACACACACACACACGCACACACACACACACACACACACACACACACACACACACACACACACCAGGGTTGTTATCATAAACTGAAATGATATTGTCTGATTAAAAAACTAGATGAAAGTGTAACTAAAATAATTTAATAATAATTTGAACGTAAATACATCCGATAGTAAAAGAAGACTCAAGTTGATTCTGAAATCAAAAGAAGACCATGTTTGTTGTATGTACTGTATAAGTGCATGGTTCCAACGCAGTATGAAAACATATGGAAAAGTATGGAATTTGATTTTAAATGGAAAGAATATAATTGACAGAACATTGCACATTGCAGCTTGAATAAAATGGTCTGCATTGAACTTGTATAAAGTGATTTGTGAGCTACAATACCTAGCTACAATCTTCTGGCTTTTATTTTGCAACATAATAGCATACAGTCAGAATGCACCATGCATGTTAACAGTTTGATTATAAAATTCATAATAAACATCAAGCTATTAATCCTCAGATGTAAAAGAATCTACAGAAAAGTCTGGAATTTTTAGATGGAAAATGCACAGGACCCCTGATTTAATGGCTTACTATAAATATGTCATCTCTTATTACTTTTATGACATTTCTATGACATATTACAGTATGAATATTTATGACATGTTTTATGACTTTTCCTATGAATTTTATATAATAAACTGACTTTTTTATGACATTTTTTACGACTCACCTTAATTAGCACATTTGTTATTGACATGCTATACTATGACATTTTTCTGAAAAAAACAACTAAAACTAAATATAAAAATTGTCTGAAAAACTGAAACTTAACTAAAACTTGCAAACACACTCTGACAGCTAATATCAAAAAGTATAACTATAATAAAATAAAAGTATTATAACCATGACACACACACACACCTCTATAACTGACCATCTGAATTTTCCTCGGGATAAATAAAGTATCTATCTATCTTCTTCTTTCTCTGTAGATCTAAAATACGCTACGCTCAGATCCGGACAACATAAAGGACCTGATGGAGAAAAGGCCACTGAGCCGTCTAAGAGACGAGCATGAAAACTGACAGAGCTCACGAAGAGTCAAGAGAACAAAGATGAAGAGGCGAGTTCCTTCTGTGAGGGCTCTGCACCTCAAAATAACTTCCTACTAGCAGCCCCCTCAAAGCACGGCCACCACTTATAACCCAGCTGTGGACTCTCTCCTCACCCTGTTGCTTAACTCAGGTGTATTGATGTATTCTATGTATTGATCACCATCAAACCGCTCCCCTCTGTCACTCAGCGAGCTCCTTATTTGTGCAGCTGTGGTCAGTCTGTAACAACAAGATCTCTGGATCCAGCTCAGCCTCTCAGCGTGTCTTCAGGATCTCGTTTGGGAGCTAAACAAGTGAGAATGAGAAATGCTACTTTTATTCTTTTCCGACTGTCATCTGTTACGGGAAGATTGGAATTATTACGATCCATTTAACTCCACACGTATAGGACTGAAAAACTAGTTTCAGAGAGAGAAGTGGGAGTTGAGTTTACAGCTTCAACACGGTCAAACTGCAGATCGCAGGACACCCGTTCATTAAACTCACTCTGTATTAACAACGTTCCCCGCAGCTCTGGTAGCAATATAGGTCTAGTCATTCCTGTCTGTATTGGAATGTGTGCACTGTACAACACTGGGACCAATAAAACATGAATGACACTTTTTTTAACGAGTCTTTCTTCTGGTTACTGTCCACTGGGGGGCAGTGTATCACTTGCGGGGAGTTACTGGGCTCTCAACAATCAACTTTGCCCCAGTTTGACTACAACCTGTCACTCCTGCTCCAATTTACTGCCGGATGACATCAAAGAATGAGTGAAATACATTTTTAATGAACATCCTGATTATATTCCTTTCACAGTGTTTTAAACCTTCGTGAGGCTTCAGCCTTAGAGGAGGGTCATCCGCCCCCGCTGTGAGAGGCACGGGCCAGTGTGTGTGCTGACCCGGCTCTTCCTGTCTAACTTACTCACAGGGGTATTAATAACCCTGTCTGCCTCCAGCGTAGACGCAGAGCAGGGCATAAGGAGGCGTAGAGCGGGCTTTTCTTTGGGTGGGGGGGCTATCCCAGCTGTTCCCTCTTCTCCTCGACAGCAGATGCCAAGAATGGCTGAAGATCTCTGAATCTGGGTCAGGAAGGGGGGGGGGGGGGGGAGGGGGGTTGTTAGGGTTAGGGTCCAGTTACAACCGGACTGAGTTATGGTCCCAGAGAGATGGTCAGATATTAAAGCATCACAGCAAACATATAAACTACTAATTACCAGAATAAAGAGCTGCTGACTCCACAAAACCAGGCAGCCAGCTGGGACATGCAACTGTAACTCAACTATAATTATATTAGGGATGCACAATATAAATTAGGGCTGATAATATGAAGCATGTTTTTGTTGTGTTAACAGTGATGTCAGTTAAATTTGTTTATGTCAAAACAATAGAATATTAAATCATCCATCTTTGCTCGCTACAGCTTAGCCTCAGGTGTGCATAAACTACAGGTTATAAACTTCTTTATAAAAAACTAAAATGTAACATTATCACACACACAGGAAAAGGAAACAAACAATAGAAGAGAAGAAAAATAAGAGTGATGATAAATAATGATAGTAAACATAAGTTAGTTCTCTGACTGATGTGGGGAAGAGTTCTGTAATGAAACATCTTATAAACAAAATCAATTCTGTTGCCAACAGGCAGCCAATGTAGGGAGGCAATAATAGGAGTAATGTGCTCCTTCTTCTTAACTTTGTCAAAACTCTTGCTGCTTCATTTGGAACAAGATAATATAACAAATTGCAATAATCTAGACATGAAGACATGAATGACTTTCTCCAGGTTAGAGGTAGAGAATTGATCCGACTATGGAAATGATGCGGAGCGGCATACTACTGCTGCATACACTACGCCATACTACTGCTGCATACACTACGCCATACTACTGCTGCATACTACTACTCCTCACACTACTCCATACTACTGCTGCTGCATACTACTGCTGCATACTACTACTACTCCATACTACTAAGATTATTTTGCATGTGGTTTAACAGAGGAGGCATAATGTTGGTCAAATGGAATCAAGTTTGCAGCCATCCAGGAATATCAAGTGATCACCGTCCAGGCTTTGACATAAAACACTGTTAAGACCCACAGCTGACGTACACGACCTCCAATAAAAGGAAGTACAGTAAAATGTTTTATACTACGGATGAATATTAGGGGGAAAATTACGAAGATTTTGATATTTGCATTTCGAGAATGAAGTTGAAATTTTGAGAATAAATGCAAACAACTAGCGTTTGTGGAATAAACTGAAAGTTTGACTATTCTCGAAATGCAAAATAAAATCCTCTAATTTATTCCTCTCACGTCTGATCCTAATACTCTTCCTTACTTTACAGTATATTATATATTCGATGCAGAATGTGAGAATCCAGCAGCTTCCTCTCTGCGACAGATGAGTGTTTAAACTTTCCGTGGCAGAGCATCATCATCATAACCTTTAATGTAATACCGGCATGTTAACAGGGATTAGTGGCAGGGTCAGTTTACACAGCACCAACCTTGGCCGAAGATGTCTGAGGGGAATTGGCGTGATGCCTCAGGAACACTGACTACGTGCATGACAGATGACATCCATCATCATTATCTACCTTTCCTGTTAGGATTTATGTGACGTGCAGGTGTGAGTCTGGATCAAGAAGTGTCACTGTACTGGTGGTGCTTACAACAACGCCAAACTAGTAATTCACTCAGACAGTGAGGATAAAATATAAAGAGAAGTGTCATTTGTTTTTCATATCTCAGGACGAGAATTCCACAATTCAAACGCTTTAAGTTCAATTACCTGATTCACACGTCTTAACATTCCCTCTGCTCACAGGGAATTCAAACCTTCAGTGAAGTAGCAACCAGCAGAACGTTTGTGAGCGGAGGGAGACTTTAACATTTTCACTTGGTACAAAAAATACCAATACAATCCCTGTAAAATGTATCTTTTTTTTGTGGAATGAAGAAATGTGAGAAAAGGCAGGGTTATAAAATTCTCAACTTTAATCAGTTCAAAAAGTTCACAACAAATGTAACACCTTGAGAAGGGAAATTTGCCATTAGAGATTGGGTACTTATTTGGATTTATACATTCTTTTCCTAATTAAACTCATTGGCAATTCATTTGCCATCTGGACAAAAAGCCTTTTGTTAATTTCGGACAAAACTTAAAACAGGTACAACTGAAAAATGCAAAAATACAAAATTAAATGTAAACCCAGTTTATTTTTCATTTTGCTCTAAAGGTAGTGTCTTGAAGCACTACTGCATGGTAAACAATCTAAATTAGTACAATTCAAAATCTCAAAAGCCATCTGAGTTAAACAGGAGTTGTTATAAAGATGCAACCAACTAAGAACCCATAAATACCTCCGCCACTTCCTTAAAACATCCCAATAATGAAGGCTCACAAGGAGCAACAATCCTCTTAGAGGAAAACAAAACGCTGATGTCGACTAGGCGACAGCACACACGCGCACACACCCACAACAAAAAGAAACAAAAAGGAAAAAAAATGTTCCCATGGTATTAAAGATGCTATACAATTGGGATGATATGCACATATTCTGTTTTGCTTTCCCTAAAAAAACCTCCTGCCGGCGGCAGCCATACACTTTTTTTTTCTAGGTGAAGCATAACTGGAGAGCAACAGATGCTGATACATGAAACAGCATCTCTCAGCCTTCATTCATAATCCGTTAGATTCACATTCTCCCACAATGCTGTGGGGCATCAAACAGGTGGTGCGTGCACCGCTTAAAAAAACCACTTCCTGTCCGTCACACCACAGGTCTAGAAGCCTCTATGCCGACTTGACACATACACCGTTTTTAACAAAAAACCCTGCTCGGACAGTAAATATAATATATTTATATATAAACAAATATATGGGAAAAGGGAAGTAGGGGAAAAAAAGAGAACATGGGAGATGGAGGGAACAGAACAAAAACAAAATGGTTAAGGTGTCTAGTCGTTACAACCTCATCATGCAGGTCTTGGGATGGGCCAGAGACCAACAAAGCATAAGCGTAGATTAACAGTTCTGGAAAGATATTACACAAAAAGTCTCCATAGAAAACGCAGATTATGTAAAAAGGGCCACAGGGTGACGCGGTAATCATTTACATATTGTTGGCATTGTTTTGGTCAACAAACATCCAATGGGACGGCCCGCTCTGCAGAGGGTGAGCGTCCTCCCGCCACACTCAAGTGCCTCTCTTGGGTTTTGTTGGGTTTGCTGTGGTTAGGGTTTATTTGTTTGTTTGTTTGTTTGTTGTTTGGAGTACTGTACAGTTTGGGGGGGCTGCTGCTCAGTCGCACATCTCCTCAGGGATCTCGTGAGGGTTGAGGATGCCCGGGACGGACATCTGGATCTTGTGTTTCTCTTCCTGGGCCTGACGAAGTGACGCCTCCCTCTCCTCCAGGAACAGGTCCGAGGTGTCCTCGCCTGCAAACTCCTGGAGCAGCAGCAGAAACAAGGAGACAGTGCAGTTAGCTCTTTAAAAGAAAGATTACACCAATATCTATATCCACTCATCATAGTGCAGGATCCTGACTGGGGCTGCAACTAATTATTTACAATTAACTGATAAGTCTCTTTTAGTCTAAAGAAATGTCAGAACAGTAAACTCCCCAGAGTCCAGGGTGACTTAAAACTGTCCAAAACACAATGTAATGACATGAACCAGAGAGCAGCAAACATTAAATGTTTAGCATGTTTGCTGATTATTAAAATTGTTGACAATAATTAGGTTTGTTGATCTCATAAATTGATTAACAAACTAATTATTTCAGCCCTGATGCTAACTACACCTCAAAAGATCAGTTTTATCTGTAATTTCAAGATTTGGAAAATAATGTCTGGAAAATAAATATATATATTACATTAAAATAACACGTAGTGTGACCTTTGACTACCAAACGTTAAATCAGTTCATTCTTGAGTGGATCCAAGTGGATGTTTGTGCCAAAAAAAGAAGAAGTTCCCCCAAGTGTTTCTGAGATATTGCGTTCACGACGATGGTACGGACGGACAACACGAAAACATAATACCTCTGTCTACGGCTGACGCCGGCGCAAATGCATTAAAAAGATCTAGTTGCTCTATTCCAATTAATTATCATGATATCTTTACCACGTTTCCACTCAAATGAGTGCGTATATGCAGGTTTTTAAACATGAGAAGTTTTATTTTGTTTCTGTGGAGTTTGAATGAAGTGTGTTTTACGATGATCAGCGAGATAAAATTACTGTTTGTCGATGGAGTCTGGTGACTTTGAGGAAAGCATATTAGTTGTATGTTTTGCATGTTAATAAATTATAATAATTGTACAAATCCTTGTTGATTTTATTTACTATATATTCTCTTCAACAAGCGTCACATATAAATTAGGGTGTACACCCGGGTGTTATGTTTCCGTCACTGCAGATCGGAGCTGGAAGGGGAATGAATGCCGATCGTAACCTTTCCCCATGAAGGAAAAAAGAGAAAGGGGCTCCAGGCAGCAGCTGATGCCAAGAGACATATACATAGAGCATTGTACACAACTTGTACACTTTGACAAACTCACCTTTATCTGGACAAGGAAGTCCCTAAGGTGCTCCTTGAAGGCAGGAATATCCTGGTTTAAGCTGAACAGCCCGGTCACAAACACCTTCACCTGCGCACTAACACAAGCAAAGACACACAGTGATGTTAATATACGATGTGCATTCGACTACAACAGAGATGGTGTGTGAGTTCATGTGTGTTGATGCTCACTCTTGTAGGTGGGGGAAGGCAGTCTTGAGCAGGTTGGCCACGTACTCCTGGATGAAGCCCTGGTTGTTGGTGGCACTGGTGGGGTTCAGCACTGTAGTGATCTTCCCCTCCTCCACCAGGTTGAACATGTAGGCCAGGATGGACGCATGCATCGTCAGGCCTGCAGGACACACACCAACACACACCCTTTTTACTAAAAGGAACTTCAATTATTCATCTTGAAAAAGATGTTCATATCCGAGCGTTGGGGTGTACCCACAGCTCATGTGGGTAAACTCACCAGCAGTATGTGATGTGTCGGTGACCACGGAGAAGATGTGTTGCAGGATGTCACAGAAATACGTCTGGTAGAAGCTCTGAGCAGCCGCTTCCTCCTGGGCCACGTTCTGCAGCAGCGTGTACAGAATCTGCAGACCTGGATGAGCACAAACACAAGTGAAACTTCAGGTTCCTCCACACTTCAAACCTCCTCACAAAAGGAACATTTTTACTGTATCTTATTGAAGGGCCAGAAGCATGACTACACAGGTAAATATCAGCGAGTGCTTGTGAACATCGCTCAGACATGATAAGACGCAGCACCCAGATTGTTTTACATCATTTAGTATTCATGCTCGAGGCATTGTTGCTCAATATGAACAATAAGAAATGCGGGTCAGCAGCCTTACCAGTATCAGCCACGTTCCTCATGGTGTGTTTAAAGGCCCATATGATGGAGTCCAGCACCAGTTTGAACTGGGCAGGGGGGATGGCGAGGAATGCAGGGAAGCAGTGAGAGTTTACCGCTTGGAGTAAGTAGAAGAAGTGAGTCCTGTGCTCTGGAAACTCCTCAAAGTTCTAGCAGAAAAACACAATACAAAAAACTAAGTTGTTAAAATCCTACAATAATCACTCAAGAAATGATTGATTTTAAAAAAGGACAAAATATTTGAATTGCCCTTTCACATTTAAATAAACAAAGCACGGCTACATCCTGCTGATGTACACGTCTGTGCATCAATGCAAGACTTAGAATAGTTTTCTTTTTCATCTGAATTCAATACATTCTCATTTTACCCGTCTGCTCTCTATTACTCTTCTACCCTGGACTGCAGCCGCAACATTCGGGAACATTTTTCCTCAGGCTGCTGCTCCAAGGTGCGCACATAGCGACATGACAACTTCCAAAATTGAAACCAAAACATCTCAAACGCCCCCTGGTGGCTGCCTGTTAGTTTAGGATGCGCTTGATTTTACATGCAGTTTTCTAAGAGCGGAGCACGCATTGTGAACGTCAATATCTCAGTCGATCATGTTCATTTAATTGTGGAAAGTCAAAATCGAGATTGCGTATAGTATTCCATTAATTGTGCGGCCCTACTCGGTATAAATGTGATACATATTTTAGATGCACGCAATAGGTCCCATAGTGGATTAACTGAAAGGGTTATGTTTTTTTCTGCGAAGCGTTCTGCAGGCTCCGGTTGAGTTGAATGATTTTTGCACCGGCAACTTATTTTTCATAGGCAGCTCATACAAGTTTCACACAAATATCACAGATCCTCTGATCAGGTTTTCTTGAACTTCAAAGCCAAGAATGACTGGACTGCACATGAGAAGGAACTCAACTGTATGGAGAAACTGCTCTTCACTTTGAGACTATGATATATTTGGGCATAAACTATATATAAAACACTGGGGAACTGGAATGTATTTTACAAGATATGTGAATAATAGCACTCTTGTTAACCCACTCTTTTTAAAAAATCTCAAATATATTTTATCTTGGTTTTCTACTGACCTGGCCCATCATGTCAGAGTGCACGAACATCGGTCCAATACAGCGCTCTGATTAACAGACTGCTGTGAAGGCCACATGATATGATTACTTATCTAAGCACAAATGAAACCTTCCAATTCAAATGTTTGTTTCCTCGATGACTAAGGTTCTTTAGTCACATACTGTACTGGTTGTGTTTAGATTTTCACCCAAGCAGATTACCAGAAACAAAAGTACAAAGATCACCGTCTGTAGCAATACCCACAGCTTCGACAGTAATCCAAAGATGAATGATGAGCAACCATCAGATCACAAGCTGTGGTCACCGGCCTCACCTTGTTGATCATGTTCAGGGTGCACTCGAAGACGGCATCAAAGATCTGGGGTATCTCACTGGTGATGTGCCCCCCCAGCTTGTTGACGATGGTTGCCATGGTGCTGAGGACCTCGGGCTCGCGGGCAGCGGGGACATTGCGTTGATAGTCGATGAGGACGGCGTCCAGCAGCGGAGGAACAAAGTTCTCCCCAACCTGGAAAACAACAGGAGGGATGAGCAGAAGGAAACACAGGAGCGAGCACTTAAAGACATTTAAGACTTCTTAAAGGCTCACTTTTGACAGGTACATTACAAAAGGTGCAGCTGTCATTGTTGCACACGATGAATATTCATCGTTATGTGGAGAACAACACAGCTGAGGGCACAAAGTCTGCCACAAGGAAATTAAATCTTTGTGTTTGATCTAAAAATACCAACTGGATTAGTTCTACTTCTTCTCTACTGTCAACCGTTTCATTGATTGCCACAGAGTGTAGTATCTCCGGAGGACACAAGAGTAAAAATAAAGCTGCTGTTTGCTCAAGTCCACATTAACTTTGTTACACGTTGTGAAATACCATTTAGAGCTATTGTTCCTCAAGACTGCTTCAGAAATATTAGGTGATGTGCCTCCACATTTCTGAGTCATTTCTCACCATCTGTGGGTCGTTTGATCGGCTGACCCAGCCTGAGATCAGTTTCAGAGTCTCCCGTTTCACTGTTCTCATACTCCGGATCAAGGGCTGTTTCGTCACCATCTCACCTGCAACACAAAGAGGACACACATGTTTAAATGTACTGCGGTTACATGGTTCCGACGCTGTTTAAGAAAAATAGACATTGTGTTACTTTACATATGACTATACATAAAACTTAATAGAAGATTTTATCCTTATTGGGCCACACTACAGGTAATCAGGTGCATCTCTGCATTGTATCGCTGTCAATCTGATACTCTGCGTCTTATTCTAGATTAGGATCGATCAGTCAAGCTTTGTTCCTCCTGCACGTATCCGCAGCCAATGCAAGTGCAGAAGTCCTTGACATTTGATCATTACTGACGGCCCTCATACTCTTCAACTCACATTCAAGCACAGAAAGACTCAGAGATGAGTCACCAAAACAGACGCAAGCAAGAAAGGAAAAAAATAAAAGGCCACAGTATTACTGGCCTACAAACAAAATGCCACCACTGAATGACAATTAACTAAAATGCTACTGCATGACAAACACATAAGTAAAGGCCATAATAATATTGCAACTGTAGCACCAACCAAGAAAAGCAAAAAATGATAGTTTGTGTCAGTGAATGTAGATTTAATTTCCATGGTATTGAAAGCATTTGGGTATTTTTCAAACCTTGCAACACACTGCATTAACACAAAGGACTGCATGCCTAAACAACAATGAAGGGACACACTATGCAGTGTACAGATCTGTACACAGGCTTTAAAACCAAAACAAGTCGTCCACAAAGGCACAACAGCAGCAGTGTTTAACCACTGCCATGTGACTGTCGTGTCACTTTAACGATGGAGCTCCAATGATAAGTCGATCGACAGAAAGAAATTTGGCAACTATTTTTTGTTCAAGAAATTTTCTACGCAAAAATGGCAAAAAGAAATGTTGTTTTCACGCTCGCTAAAATGGAGATTTCCTGCTTTTCTGTTTGTAATATCTTCGGGTTTTGGACTGACAAAACTACACATTTAAAGACATGGGCTGGACGATTAATCTAGAAAATAATCCGTAGATGATGTGACATTGTGGTGTGAACAACAATGAGATGAATCCACAGGCATGTTGTTAGCCAACTGCATGATCACAAACATACACCTCCCTTACCATTTGTCTGAATGGCAGCAGATATGTTCTCGCTGAGGCACTTGTAGACATTGAGCATGTCAAGGTAAATCCGTCCCAGCTGGATGACAAAGGGGTGTCCCACAGCCTTACAGGCTCGGACGTTGGTCTTCAGGATGCTGCCCAGCTGTTTCACAGTCTCTGGGTCCTTCAAGATGTCCACGTTCTGAGGGGCAGAGATGAGCAACAGGAGTACAGATTAACACCATTAACATAGACTAATAGAACTAAACCTTCTCAGTTTGGGATAGTGACTGGTGTCTTACCTTGGTAGCCTGTTGGATGATGCTGTCCCACACTTGATTGGGAAGCAACATGTATTTTTCTATCAAGTGCTCTTGAACTGCCTGATCCGTCTGGGCCCCAATCATATAACCTACCGCCTCATAGAACGTGTGCACCTGGACACAAACAGGAACACTTGTCAGCATGCAAACTTAATAAGGCAAAAAAGAGAAATGTTTTCCGAGCAGAACTGTGGTAATAAATCTAGCATGCATTTGCTGACCTGCTGAGGTTGAAGGTCACAGATGATGGTGTTGATGTTGTTGAGGATCTCGTCGATGAAGGGCATCACCTCTCCCACCTGCACCTGGATAAAGTGGCGCCGGCACTTCTGGGCGATCTTGATGAATGTGTCACAGGCCATGTCTTGGACGCCGTCATGGGTCTCTGATGAGGAAGGCGCATGGAGGGTGATAGTAAGTTGCATTAAAATTGACCGAATTTCAAAATATGATGTTTCTAGATCCAACATTTTTAAACCAATGCATTACACTTTGCAAATCAAACCATCTCTCACCATGCATGAACTCAAAGAGTTTGTTGACCACGGTTTTGAGGAACTTCCAGTGGGCTCTGAGAAAGCGTGGATACTGGCCAACAATGTACATGATGTTGGAGGCTATGATGGCCTTGTTGTCCTTTCCTCTCTTCTGCTCGCACAGACCCAGTAGATCCTGAGACAAACAGAAGACACAGCAGTGGTGTCAGTGTTTAGTGCTATATGCATCAAAGTGGTATCAAAGAACACATGGCCTGACCAGAAAGGGAAAGATCAACTGCACTGTTTACTTATGATTTGAATTGTAATATTTGAGCATTTTTTGAATTAAGTAATTAACAAATACTTTTACAGTATTTATAACCTAAGACTTTCTGAACACAATGTAAAGGTTTTGGTAGATCTTGAGCGGTTTCAAGCTTTTCCTATTATACCTTGATGACAGTGACCAGGAACCTCTTCTCGTCCTCCTCGTGCATAGCCCCACTGATGGAGCCAATGGCCCAGCACAACGTGTTGAGGTTCTTCCAGGACCATTCGGTGCCGTTCACCTGGTTGTGAAGCTTCTCTGTCATTATGCGTTCTGTGTCTGCATAGTCCAGGTGAGTCAGGTACACTGTAGTATGTCAGAGAACAAAGTAGATTTGTTTTATCACTGTGTACAATGTATTGTAGACTTAAGACACATTCACCTCTCTGTGCAGCTGCTAACAGGGGCAACATTTGAACCTGAAAAAAAAGTGTGTGAACAGAGACAGTGAAACGTTTTGCCAGTGTGGTGAGTGACACTGATCAATGTATCCATCTAGTGTTGCACTGTTTAATGATACTAGAAACACAGGGAGAACATGTAAACTCCAGCCAGCCGGCAGTGCTAACCACTAAATATTATGGCATCACTAAGTAAAACGAACAAAGAATCCTTTTGTGAGGATGTATGTGATCAGTGGGTTTGCAGGAAGCTGCACAATCAATGCCAAAGTTACTGGAATGGACGTAAATTAGGAGAAATACAGAAATCACATCCCTCTGTGGTTATGATGAATTAAACACTGCACGTCATACCAAGGGTTTCCCTCATGTTCTTGTAGAGGTTGATGGAATCGGTGTCCTTCATGAACTCTCTGACCACCTCTCCCTGGTCGTTCTCCACCACCAATACCTCCTCCGGCTTGGCCATCCGACTTACCATCAGCAGACGCACCTGTCACAAGAGATAACGCCGGTCAGCACGTACACAATTCGAAGAACAGCCTCACTGCGGTGACACTTGCACACACAAAGATTTGTATGTATATATATATATATATATATATATCCATCAGCGGGCATGAATGTTAAAGGACATGCTTGTCATATGGTTATGCACACACAGCACACACTATGTTATGTAATGTAAACTATTATCACCAAAGACAAATAAAATGTCTGTTTAATAATGTTGTAACTAGAAATTCTTTTGCCAGCAGTTTAGCAGCCGCCTGTTGCTTGACCAGCGCCAACTGATTCTAGTATGAGTGCGAGCTCAGACTCCACTAAAACACTTCTGCACCTCCAAACACTTCAGTGCTGTGCCAGCTCCTTCTTGCAAGAAATGTTTCTTAAAAGAAAAGTTGCTTTCACAGATTCAACTACAGCAGTGCAATTCAAAATATGTTTGTCAGTTAATGGCCATGTTATGGACATCCTAATAATGCATTCATTTATTAAGTGTAGTAATTATGCGTAATGCGTTAATGTCTCAAGTGGACAAAGGGACAATACCGATGAAGGCTACAGGCGAGTTAATTCTCCCATAAAGCAGCTGAATAGACTGTAATGGGCTGTAATGGGCTGTGCGGTACCTTGGAGAGCACAGGCAGATAGAGCTGCCGGCGTGGTGGCACGTCAAAGTGCTGGTTGCCAGAGAGCAGGGGGGACGTGGACGTAGAGAAGGGACTCTCTCTGTAGAGCTCAGCAGCCAAGTGGTTCCAATACTCTAGACAAATTTTGAAGATCTCAGTCTCTTCCACCTCTGACACCAGCAGCATGTAGTGGAGGGCCTGGGGGGGCATGTTAACAATTAAACAATGGTTACAGTGATCTACATGAGACATATTTGTTTGTTCTGGAATATTTTTCTCCCGTTTGCTCCTGTGCAGCGGCCTAGACAAGCCGTTATACCAGTAAACTTACCTCCATTAATGTTTCTCTAAGGTTGAGCCGCTTCTCAATGAGCTGCCCGTGCTCTTTAAGGAAAGTACAGAGGAACAGACTGAGGTTCTGGATGAAGTTCTGCTCGTCGTCTTTCCCGTTGGCGTAGGCCAGTCGAATGTTGGTGTTCAGAGGCAGCATCTAGATCGAAATCTTAATTTAGTTTGTTTACAACAAGAAATGATAATCTGAGCATTGGTTTATCTGAGCCCGACGCACCTGTTTGAGTTGACACATGGTCAGGGTGAAGAGTGTGACAAACTGCTCCTCATACTGGCTGACGCTCACACCGGCGATCTCTGTGAGGCACTTCAGTGTCACATTGCGAAACATGGGCACATTCAAGAACTGAAAGCAGTTCAAACAGATAGTTAGTTGAAGGCTATTCTGGTTATCAATCTGTGTGTGCAACTTGCAATTATTTGTAGTATTTTTAAGCTCGTTTGTCTCATAACTGCTATCAAATCCATGGTTTTGTTTTGCAAACAATTCATTCTGGCAAGTTACCTTATACACCAACGTGCTGATCAGTTTGGTTTCAAAGATGTACCCGAGAGGAATCCAGTTGAGAAAACGTAGGAGGGTCTCCAGAGTGGCGTGGACCAGGGGGGCATTCTGGGAATTTTCCTAAGGTGCAACCAATGAGACGACAAACAGCTGAAGGACGAACGCTTGTGTGTAACCGATGATAAATGATTGTACACCAATAATAAATAAAAAAGCAAGAGATGAAGATTTGCATACCATGACAAACTGGCAAAGCTGGAATATCTGCGAGAATTCATTGCACATGCTGAAAGAAAAGAAGAAACATTATAGAGCATACTTTATGCATCCAACACATTTTAACATTGACATTTTAGAGATCTGCCTGCATTTAGGGAGATAGATACAATCTCTCGCTTAAATTCATTTCCCTTTGATGGCTAATGTAAAACGAAGGCCCGGCTACGATGGGATTTATAGGATCGGGATTGGGATTTTGTCATCTGCTGAGCTAAATCTGACAGACCCTGAGGCCCTTCTTGTGGTCAATGTGCTCAGTAATAGATGGTATTAATCATTAATGTTAACATTTTCTGTGTGAAATAGGGCTTCTGATATCTTCCCTGACGGCCAGTATTTCTCCCTTAAGTGTATTAATGTTTTCTGATGTTAGTGGGGGTGGTCATTATTTCAGATAAGGTGCAATAAAACACCAACAAATCCTAAACTTCTGCGGCCGGCGCGCTCCGCATGTCCTTCTAGTTTATGATGTTTCCGAAAGTGCCGAAATCGAGTGGACTGGATGATTAATAATGACCACACAAAACTTATATTTTTTTACTTTAAAAACACTCAGACTGTAGGCTTGTAGGTTAATTATGATATTATGGTGGTGCAATCAGATACAAAGACCCCACAGCCATCAAAACAAATGAACATGATTGTGCTTCTGTGAGGTTGTGAAGACGCAGCGTGCTGACCTGTCTTTTAGGTGCTTGGCCTTGACCTGGGTCATCTGGCCGCTGGAGAAATCAAAGACCTCCTCGCTGAGCAGCTTGAGAATGACCATGTTGTTCTGACAAAGGCTCTCGCTGGTACGACTTGCCCCAACAATGTCACTGATGAAGGTGGGCCAGTGTTTGGGCCACTCCTGCTTCAGGATCTACAGACACAGAGGAACACGCATACGGTATATGTTGGAGTTACATGGTTCAACGGTGACATTTTCCACTGAGACGAACATGTGATCTGAAAATGAAGAATTAAGGGGATGATGTCAAGTCAGGCATGTGACCCCGTTTCTGCTTCATCCGATGATCGTACTGCAGTAAAAACAGTAACTATGTAAATGTGCGTGAATGAAATCACATGAAATAAGCAAACCCCTCACTACTAGATACATACAAAAACATTTTAAACACAGCCTCCTGAGGACAAGTGAGGAATCTGGAGCTCTACAGTCCCTGAAGGCCAAGCTCAGCTGACGCAGGCAGTGACTCATCCTCACTGGCATTAATGCAAAGTCACTCATGTAGCCAGTGAGCCAATGTCTGCCTCCCTCATGTGAATATACATATACACATATATATATATACATGACACACAAGGAGGTGGTGTTGTTGTTCTACATTCAGGAGCAAAATTGGGGGAAGTATTATTCCGATAATAAAATTATAGGCAATAAATGATCAGCTGATCAGAAGAAGAGCACGCCGACTGGAGAGACAAACATGTTTCAGAGGACGTCAACATGACTGGAACTTGCCAAACAAGTTTTTTGATGTCCTTTACAGGAAAAGATGAATGAACATTTGAATCAGAACTCTTCTTTGTTCTTGTTGTGTTAATAGTGATGTCAGTCAGATTTGATTAATATCATCCACCTTTGCTCACTACAGCTTAGCCTTTCTTACCATCAGGTGTGCATAAACTGCAGGCCAGAAACTTCCTTTTAAAATACAAAAATGTGAAGTTATCTTATCGAATTTGTCTTAATCAGCTGGAACAAATCAATCACCGTGGTCTAATTGGTCAGACTCGAGACATGACCTGAAGTAGTACACACTAATTTGTTGATCAGACAACACACAGCCGTGAACAGCTCATTTCTGCAGAACAGCATTTTCCTAGAGTAAAGTACAATCATCTTTGACACTTGTAATATAATGTGTTTTACTCTAATTATCTGTCATTGCTTATAACCTCATCAATGAGGACCAGAGCTCTTTTATCATAATGTTTCCATGCAAAACACACGGCTGCTTCTCCTGCAGCTTTCAGTCTTCAAGAGGATCCTCTTTCCAATCATGAGGCCACAGCGACCATTAATATACACCCGCAGTCTTGCCAGAGACATTCAAGGAGACTTAATATGCAAATGTTAGCTTAGCTGACCTGGAAAGTTTTAGTCAGATAGACTAATTAAGAGTGACATCTTCAGGTTAAAAAGTATCACTGCAAAAGATGAGAGGAGCATTGAGGCAGCAGTAAGATGTCCAAACACATGTTACCCAAAAATTCTATTTATAAACAGTCAGCACAGCCATCTCTTTTTGTTTATATATAATTGTATAGTGCCGTGCTAACGTACAGATGTGCTAAACAATCCAACATTTAGAGGCAGTGTATGTGGCGAAAAGGCCACATTTACACCCGTTAATCACTGGATTGCTCACAATAGCTGCAGAGAAGCCATTAATCCATAAGCAACACCAAGCAATGACATTAACAATAAATCACTGCTTTAGAGCTTTTAGTTTACCTCCAGTCTCCTAAGACAGAGGACTTCATTTGTTTTCTATAATTCATTATATAAAGTCATCTACCTCACCTACATTTGAATCCTCCTGCCTCAACACTCAGTAACTGTGACGAGTAAGCCTGAGAGAAACCAGCCCACCACCATGACTCAGGGATTTCCAGCAGCAGCCAGTGAGCCATAATGCTGCATTTTGCTTAATACGAACTAATTTCCCTCTCCAGTAGGACCACAGATAATATGTTCTTGTATAGTGTACTCGTCAGTGGATTTCAATAGGCAATGAGTAGGATGCGAGTAGCTGGCTAGAACAGAGTTCCCTGCTCCGGAGGACTCCCCCCTGCTGCCATTGAAACGGTTTGCTGCCACTTGTTTGTGCCTCTCCACAGTTCACACACATGCAACACTGTGGGGTTAGCAAAACATTCAAGTGTTTTAACAGAGCACGATACACTGGGGCGCGGTCCACTGGTGGGGTGCGGTCCACTGGTGGGCCTCAGACACCATCTAGTGGGCCGCGGAGGTATTGCCAAATGGTTAGATTCAAGTACTTTGTTTTGGGGTAATTTACAAAGCCAGTTTTTTAAATATCTTAACATGCTAAAGAATACACATGAATAAAAAACTTCACATAACTTCAATTAGCAGTTACGTTTTTAAGTCATTATGCCAATCACGATACATCAGGTAACTCAAACGTGTTTAGCCACTGTTAGCTAGCTAACATTCCCTCTGATGCAGTCACACAAAACGTTTTTATAACGATAAAAGTGTTGCGAGACAACACTGAGCCCGTAAAAGCTACAAAGCGTGTGGCGAGGAAATGAACCTGAATACATTTCATTTGGATTCATGATGGCAGGCAGTGATGGGTAAACAGGTCATTACAGCTGACAGCCGACACATTTTATTACAGCCATTTTTATTTCTCGTTCTTTAGTTGTGTTACATCATGTGGGAAGGTGGTACTCTGAATTGTTTTAACAATCATAAGTTTGCCTTAAAGGTTCAATGTGTAAGATATGCCAGTTTTAAAACATTAAAACAATTAACTATTATTATTATTACAGCCCCGGTTAACGTTAGTGCCCAGTAACCAGATGGATCAGCTCCACATGAAGATTATAAGACAGCAGAGTTTTCTGAGTATTGTAATACACAATATACAGAATAAATTAGAATACAATAAATATGCCAAACTACTACAACTAAAATATGAACATTAGAGATGCTATGGACCCAGTTTAGAGGTGAAATACTGCCCCCTATATCTTTGGAGCAAGTGGTTCAGGATTACACACTGAACCGTTACGTTACATAAGGTTGAGAACCACCTGATATAGATAATACAGATTAATTAAAAAACAATAGAAAGACTGGCCTGAGGCATCCCCACCAAAACCAAAATGAATAAACACACTTTAACTTTTAACTTGATTCGTAATGGGAGTAAGTAGAAGTAAATAAGGCAGAGTCTACTCCTGAAGCAATATTGACAAAGATGAAGTGCTTTAACTAACAATGTGATTTTGGCATCTTGTTTGTATTACATGTTTGCTGTTCTTCAATCCTCAGAGTTTCCAAACATAACATAAACCCACAAAATGCAACACTGTCATGCTGAAGCACTGTGCACATGCTGCTAGTAACTGGGCTAGAACAATGTGCAAAAAGATGTTTGAAGAAGATAAAAAACAATGTCTTCGCCATTCTGTAGCCTAAAGGCAGAGGATCTGCGCTACAAAACAGCTGATATCTGGTTCTGGTTCATTTTGTAACACAATTCTTTGACATTAGTATTGAAGGCTTACCTGAACAAGGATCATGTTCAGCTTCCCAATGTACACCTTTTCTTTCTGAAAAAATATAAATAAACATTTAATCACAGCATTAAATATATAATTTGGAACTTGAAATAAATAAAGGGTTAGAGGTCACAAATCAAACAGCGAGACAATTAAAAGATGTTATGACTAGAGAAGAACATGATTAAAAGTTAAACATTTCATTTTGAAGTTGCTCCATAATGTTAGGTTTTTGTCTTTACGGAGTGTTTGTAAAAGGATCGGTTAATTCAATTTGAAAATAGACTTCACAGATCTAATGTATCCTAAAATGATCGCCGTATCAGTAACGTAAGTACATTTCAATTATTTATTTACACTGTTCAACAAATAGTTTAGTCTGTGTGCTAATGTTCAGTAACAGTTACATTAATGCTAAAATTATTATTTAAGTTAGGCTTTGCAACTCCATACACGCATAACCCAGCGTGGCTTCCTCCTCCCAATGACATGATCATACAGCAGAGATGATGTAATCACTGGCGGATTTGAAAGTCATTTCTGAATCAGATGAGACGGCTGTGTTGTTACACTTGCTGCTTCTCATGTGAGAGATGCTCTCAGGTGAGCTGCTTATAAATGAGGGACCGCAATCACAAAGCAGTGATAAATATTTTAGACCCAATCACAGTTTTTTTTTACTGCAGTTGATTCAAACCAGTTGCATAGCATGTATGTTTAGTACAGGAGCGAGCCAGATGGTGTGAAGTTGTTGTCCTTGTAGGTTAAACTCTTCTTAAAGGAATACTTCACCCACAGAATGTTCTCATGTATCCAGTCGTATGCTCACTACTTCCCAAACATTTGCATATTTGATAAACATTCCGACGCTTGCGCTACTACCGTCCGTGCGAGCGCTGTTATTGTGTTTTAAATAGTACGACTTTTCTCAGTTTTTTGATTCTTTTGAATGTTTTCTTCATGAATTCAAGGTAACACGGGTGAGTAACTGATATACAAATGGGCATTTTGTGGGTGAAGTATTGCTTTAACAATCAACCCTCTGGTTATTTGAGTGGCTGAAAACACTTTCCAAAGCAGCTTAAGTCCCCATCTTAGGTGTGGACAACACAGCTCTACGGGGGCCAACATCACTCATGGCTGCTCTGTTGCAGCATGAACACAAAACTCTTTAACTTCAGACCACAGCAGTGCAGAGAAGTGTGACTTCTACACTAAATCCAATACTTTGTAATGAAGACATACTATGTTATGTAACACTTATTTGCCAAAACATACATTTTTGCAATCTAGATCCAACATTTTATCAAAAATCATTTTAGTTATACACACAGTACAGCTCAGTTGTTGCCATTTTTAACAACTTTCATGATATTAAGTATTAAGTTCTACAATAATTCACCCAGACAGATGCCTAACAAATGAAATTCCAGTTTAATTTGAATTCAAACTTAACTCACCTCCACATTTGATGCATCTGATGAAGTCTTGATAATGAGACCAACAACATACTTTTTTATACCTGGCAAACACACAAAGATATCAGAAGAACACTGTGAGCATGCACCAATGAAATGTGTACATCGGAACACATCCTGCCATGACGAGTGGCCTGGAGCATGTTACTGAACACAGTCTGCAGGCTAATATCTAGTGAAGCTGACCAATCTTACCCCAGAACATTTGTACTAAGTGTGGTCCCCCATTTACATACTTAAATACATGGATGTGGGCTGCAAACTGCCACTGAACTTCTATAAGGCAAAAGTTCTGGTCAGTTCAGTGGAAGTTACATTTCTCCAGGTATTTTTATAGGCAGTCAAGCTTGTCAATGTGAGCAGAGCATCTTCAAAAATGTGTTTTCAGCTCCCTCGCATTTGTTACTAGTATCTGTATCTGTATTCTGAAAATGATGTGCTGGGGTGTAGTGAGCGGAGCCGAAAACAAGGCAATACTCTGACACAAGGGGGAAAAGACATACTTGCCGGTCGCCCTGCACTGGGTTTGCCACTTGAACAAAATTCAGGCATCTACGGTCAAAAGTAGGGAAGTCTTAGGTCAATGAAAAAAATAAGATTTTGAGCAAAATTATAGAAGAATGGAGGGAGGCAGAATCAACTGATTTGCACATGATTATTTAATTAATTTCATAATCATCGCTTTTTGCTCCAACCAAAATGTTTTAAAACAATTTTCATCCCACTCCGTTTTCAGATTCCTAAAGAATCTTAATCAAAAATATCTTTAGCAGTAGTTGGTAACAAAAGGACAATATGTTTAGTTTTGAAAACTAAGAAAACAGGGAAATGTTGACGTAGAATTGGTCACAAAAAAATGCTATACATTGGGGCTTATAGAGCAACGTAAGCAAGCACATTAATAACTTTAACTAAAGTTCCTCTACTTCTTTAAAAATGCCTCTTCACAAAACTTTTTAAAAATCGGTGCTCGGGTGTTTTGGTTGTTTCCTCTCTAAAGCAGCTGCTACAGGGCAGAATCAAACCTGGCTTGCAGCCACCAGTGCAAGCCAGTCAAGCAGAAAGCAAACCAGCATGCTTAGTGGGGGAACACTCCTCAACTTGGCAACCGCACGTCACAACATTTAAAAAGGCACTGGCGTTGACAGAATTAAAACATTTTGTGAAGAAAAGAAAAAAGTAGCTTTTACCTTCACACTGATTCCTGGGAAGAATCTTCCATCTTGTTTTGATAACCGTTTCCAGAATCTGAAGAGCATAGTACTGTAACATGCAAGGAGGGAGAAGCATTAGGATGAAGCTATTATGAGAACACTCATCAAGCTTTGCATCATTTTTAATACTAACCAAAAACAGTATGAAGTGGACCGGCCTGTATTAACTTGCATTCTAAATTGAATTGGACTGAACCACATCTTTCATGCAGATTTTGTAGTATGCAGAACATTCACTTGTAGTTTTTTTTTTTTTATCTCTACAAGCAGCATTAAGTTGGAACACTGCAGAAGTCGTGCTGTTTCTCCCAGCATCACACCAGACAGCAAAAGACAGCAGGAAAATACAACAATCCATTAACCAGCTTTGGCTCTGATTGCTCCGAGAGTGAGTCTAATGGTGTAGAAGAGATAACAAGGTGTATGTTGGATGTTACCGAGGCTACAGACACTATGTAGGGTTGGGCATCGACAATTGTTTTTTTGGCGTAATCTGGTCAAGCTGCTGCCAAAGGTCAATAAGATATGTACAAGCACATTATTTGTAGCTTAGTTTGAAATATGAATAACTTGCTTCTAAAGATCATTACCACAAAAAACAAAATACACAAACCAGACCTCCTGGATTGTAGCTTATTTTCTCAGCGGTACCTGAAGCAACACGCGCCCACCAATTTCTTGCATTTCTTTTTAAACACAAGACTGTTTTTGGTCTGAACACCCACAATGAATGCAGCATCTCCAACATCTCCAGTCAGAACTAACTAACCACTATAAAACAGGGGTAATATTATAATAAAAAATATCTATCTAAATGAAATCACAAAATACCTTGTTGTTTATGACTTTTTATTCACAATTTGGTTTCTTTTATGACTCAGATAGCATGCCAAGAATCTGAATGAGCACTTAAGAACAAGAATCGATGAGCAGAATTCAAACCAAAAACAATCTCATCGATACCCAACCCTAAACCATGCGAGTCAATTTTCCCAACCCTAAAATATAGATTATGGTTCAAGTCTAATGCAAGCCTAAATCAGATCCCTTTAACTGGTGTGTCCTAAGGAACAGCAAGACCAACCACAGGTTATGCCCTGTATTAATTTCTGCTTAATAGTGAAGCATGAAGAAAAAAAACAAAAAAACATTTTATTTACAAGTTAGTTTTTGATCTAGCGTTACTTCAACTGACTGTTTCAACTGTAGGGATCATCATTTCAAGAGTACAATGATTCCAAAAAAATAATAAATGACATGTAGTATAGGATGTTATTAAAGCAGGATTAACAATGTTCTACAGAAAATGGATGCTTAAAGGTGAAATCTCCTCTCAGGCACACTGACTGAACACCTTTGACAGGCGTCACTTGAGAGTGCTGCACACATATCGTTTCACCTTTAACTGCCACACTTTGCACAAACCACCACAAGAGGTAAGAGAAGAGACAAATTATCAGCAGTGAGCTGCCAAATGCTTTGCAACTTTTTAGCTGGCAAAAGCACATTATTAAAGGGTCTTGGCTGGAGAACTGAGGGGAACAGAGGGGAGAAGAGGAAGAGGATGCACTGTAAAGGAGAAAAGGGTGGGGCGGGAACAGAGCCATGATCCCTACAGGTGAAATTAAGCCATCAACAGATCGTCTCTCTACAATGGAGCTTACTGACTGCAGCCTGCACCCTCCCTCTGTCCAATGAAACAGATGCAATAGAAACGGATGAACAGAATTCAGTCAAAGGGAATTTAAAAAGGGTAGACCTTGTGGAGGCCTGCCGTCAAAGCCTAGCTGTGTCATGATGCACAGGATGACACACCCCTTTTCCTCTTCCTATTACAAGCCATAAACATAATGGAACATTGTGATTAATATCAAATAGTCACAGCTTGAATTCATTACATTTTTTTTTCAAATATTATGACTACTGTAGTTACTAAAAAAAAGCCAAATGTTCAAAGTGCTTTGAAATTACGCACTTTTTAAACTAATGAAACAAGATAAATGCAGAATTCAAGAGGTGTTTACCTTTTGTTTCCACTTTTCCTCTAATGCCCCTATTTCTTGGCAAATTACAAATTTAAAACTAGAAACAGTACTGTTGATACATCAACTTAGACATTAGTAATGAACGTCAGTGTTAAAAGCACTCTTACAGGCAAGCAAAAATGAAAAAAGGCAAATGTCACGCATGTACTTTGAGGAAGTCGTGAATGCATTGCACTTTATTTCATACTCAGTACACATTAATTTTTCATTATGGATATTAGATTTAAGGAGTAGGCTTGATTTTTTTTAAACAGTCAATTTTTTTGTTATTACAATTGAGAATCCCTGAATGTGTCTGAAAATCGCTGGGCTCACTATTCACAGGCAGTTTGCTTTATGAGCTGTATTCGTGCACAGGAGGGGCACAATGTACACTGTAGACATATTGTAAAGAACAACAACCCAAATGTGAGAACGTCAAACAACAGATGAAAGGGGCGAGGGATGTTAATGACTTAACATTATTCAGTATAGTGGTTGCTCATTTCAGCCATAGCTGATCAGAGCCTGAGCTGTGGGGTGTTGTTGACCTTGATGATGTGCTGAAAGCGTGAGTTACCTCAAACTAAACGATATTGCCCGTAGCTCTTTATCTTAGGAGACGCATTTTTCATCTCTTTCTACATTTGCCTGATGCACCAGATCTTAAACAACAAGTAACAACCTGCACATACAACAGACCCCTGGCCATGCAGATATACCCATATATCTAAGTAGTAACGGGATTGGGGCAGCCGATTCCATTTTTCTACTCTACGTTGACGTTAAGCTACAGCCCTTTTCAAAGATACAAAAATGGTTAGGGCTTGCCCTACATTTTTGTCTCAGATTTATGGGCGATAAAGCATGAGAGTCATACAGACGTATACAGTATGTTTGTACGTATGCATGTAACGTTGATTTTGATGAATATCAAGAGAGGAAGAAAATGCTTCAACTTTGCATTCGTAGAGGGTGCAGTTAAATAGAGGCCAGCATTACTGCCGACTCCATAATAACAGACCAAACTGGTACCAAAATAAATATAGCCAATAGGATTGGTATGGTTTAGGAAGATGGGTAAAATAGCAGGGGGCTTATTCCCATTCAGACACACAGGGCACAATTGTAAAAGGCTTATTTCATATTGTATTATATTACCACCAGGACAGTTGACGGGCAAAGTCAATTGTTCATCTGGTAGGTTCAGATCCAACAGAATTCCTTTTATGAGAAGGACAGAGGTCCTGCATAGCTCAAGAGCTGGGGCACGGTGCCAATAGTATTCCACTTCTGCTGGGGCCATGTGCACCCACAATATTCAGTCAAAGTGCATGAAGCCACTTCCAATAAAAAGATCCACCAAATAGCGTATTTTATATAATTTAAAGAATGCTGTCAGACACCAGTTGTAGCCTAGTGTAATGTTTTTTACTGTGTTTTTCATTTTACAAATTTGTAATAGCATACACTTCCTCAAAGCACAAGTAAGTGTCTTTTCACCAATGTTTTTATGGACTGAAGCTAGCTTACTTTGGTGTTCATGTTCTGGGAGAACTCGAGGATGGTGTCCACTCTCGTCCAGGCATCTGGGTGCTCTTTTAAGTGTGTCAACACTTCTTGTGCCATTCTTTGCTGTAATACAAATATGGATGACACTTTAGATGCAACACAAGATGCAATGAAGAGACCTGCAAAAGCATTTACGGGCACTTTCACAAGCCAATATATAGTGTAATTTAATCAAACTCTGGGGCAGTTCGTTTGGGCTGTTGTAAACACAGTAATCGTACTGTGGTGCGGACCAAAACAACTGCTCTAAGTTGCTCGGGTAGTGTTTCATCAATGCTTGTTGAATTTCTGACCAATAAGAAAGACTTCTTCAAGCACATTTGCATAAAGAATTTTTATTTATTTATTATTTGGTCCACTTTAATTTGTGCACTATGAAACAGACTAAATAGAAAACAAACCGAAAGTATCAATTCTACTCTTATTCGGACCAGCCAAGGGGACTGTGGCCTGTGAAAGCGCCCTTAGAAAACAGAAGAGTAGTTTCTAGACTGTAAACAGAACAGGGATGGAATAATTAACATACATTGTGTGTTAGGTCAGGTGTGGGTTAAAGAGAACTTCACACACACACACACACACACACACACACACACACACACACACACACACACACACACACACTTTGTATATGCTTAACAACATACCTGGGGTCCCACCCCATGATATAGACAGTTCACCACATTATCCAGCAGGTTGATATCCAATTTCTGGTTGAAGTCCAGCAGCTGCTGTGCTGCATGGTCTGCTAACATTGTCATAATTGCTGGCATAGAGCTCTGTAACAAGGACAGCAGAGGGAGGGGTCATGAGTGCACAGAACGCATTCAACAGGCAAAGTCATGTGAACTGTGTGTTTAGAAACAATTCCAAACAGCTGACTACTAAACAAATATCCGACTCGACCCACCAGTGAGCTGTCACATTAAGCTCGTGGTGTTACAAGTCTGTCACTGTTGAAAAAGAATGCAAAAGAAAGGAAAGCTTTGTCAGGTCTTCTGTTGGACTGAGTTTAGAAAAAAGCAATTTGACAAAAAAAATAATTGGACACAGTTTGGACTCTGGTCTACCCCACAAATGTCGACTTAAGTACTAAGTATGAACTCAGGCTGCAAATAAAAATGAACTTAATTATCTCACTAGTGGGTGGTAATGATAGACTGTTACTGTAAGAATGAAAACATCAGGTAACCATAATTACCAGAGTGATAAGATGGCTTTTACCAGACTGTCAACACACTATCTTGACAAAAATGTGTTAATATTGATTTGTAAACGTTTGATTACACCATTCTTAAAACCAAAGTCAATTACATGCCCTCGTTGGTTTAAACAAACAACTTAACAATAGATTCAAACTTAGAAATAAGCAGGCAGTTGCTGCTAAGTGCGCATACTCTGTGCTGCTAATCAGGCGCTTCTTTCTACGACCATATTAAGAAGGTTAACAGAGCCACGTGCCGGATATACTGGGCGACGTCACGTTGTTTACATCTGTAAGTGACGGAGTTCACTCCTCCAAACACCGACCGCAAGTAGCAGCCAGTCGTGGTAAAAATATATATATATATATATATATACACACTAATAATGAATGGAGCTTACAACTATGTTGACAGTACTAGCATTACCTATAACAACACTGCAACGTAAACAGCGTGCATGCGGCATTGGCGTACTTCACACTAGACAGTAACATTAACTGGCATTTACGCTGTATTCCCATCTAGCTGTTAGCAGTGTGTCGCACACACAGTTCACATGTGGTCCTTCACTGCTGACTACAACCACTCCCACCAAGGATGCCAGGGACGGAGGGCGCCCATACATTAATGCTACTCTATCATTTAACAACACTGTTTAGGGAAGTTGACGCTTTGTGTTGCGGCTACACTCCAGGAGGACTACCAACGGTTTGTCCCAATAGTTACATTCATACAGACACTTCACATTACAGAGATAAAGTTAACATTGGTTACAGCTAAGTACCTAGCAACATCAACTTGACATCCGCTCACATCACAGACACACGAGTGATGCTGCTGTAGTGGGAGAGGCACCGATTTAATCATACAGCGTTTTATTCATCTGCAGTGTCGCACGAGGCGTTACAAGATGCAGCGTCGGTTAGTTTTGCATTTAGTTATGTTAAGTTGCACTACTTTCTCAGCCAACGTTAGCTAATCCTTGTAAAGCGGTAAATGCTAGCTAGCGGGCAGTCGATGGTTATTTGGTTATCTCACTGATGCTATTGCATTCTGAATTAGCGTATCTTTTCAGAAGCATTATGACAGGCTACGTAAACTACAAGAGAACACAACTTAATACCAACACAATGCATTTTATTCCTTGTAAAGGTAAAGCCAAGAAACGTTAATCACGGCATGGCAGGTTTGCACTTCATCCCAGTTACCTACCTAAAGTCCAAGGCTCTGACTGAAAAGAGTGGCGTTTGCCAAAGAAGCTACAAGATATAGTGAATACTTCAGTATCACTGTTGATTAGAAAATATTTCCTATTTCTGCAGCGTTGACTATCTCCAGCTCCAGCAGTGAGTGATATCTGGCTGGTAAGAACCGCTGATGCGGGTTCCAAAACTACTATCACGGCAAACCCAGCACTATGTTACTCCGATACATTTTACGAAACAAAGTAAACCTTGATTCACTAATTAATTCGTTACTCTAATAATTTTCCAGCGGGGTGGTGTAGAGGTTGTGTGCCTGCGCCTCCTATCCTCTCTCAAGCAACTAACTCGCAACCGGTTGAAACCGGTTCAGACTGGGAGATTCCATCTCGGTTTAGTTTTCAGCCGATGGCGCCGCGTAAAGTTTGGACTGGGGTTACGCCCACTCCGCGCTGTGATTGGCTGCAGCTTTGGCGGAGACTTCCTAGTTGGTGTCCTATTGAATGATTCACCTGTCAGTTTATTTCAATTCGCTCAAGCGCCCACGCGACTGCTCCGCCCGGAGAGAAAAAGAGGGCAGACTCCCATGCAGAATGGATTTATACATGACTTCGTTTATCAGAATAGCGATTAAGTAAGCGACCACTGTTGCTACTTCAAAGGGTCAAGTTATAAATTAGCTTCATTCATGTAAATGCTACATTGCATTACTGCACGTGCGTACAATACGAGGAGTAAAACTAATGCAATTTAATGATTGTATCCACTTAAACGCTGTGTGAAGGCTCTACTACTTTTAAACGCAATATATCCTTAAAGAAAAGTGGTTGTCTCGTGCAGCAACACTGTTGGGCTGAATTAGGTGATAAACCGCAAGTACCATTCACTTGCCTGTTGCTTGTAAGCTGGTAATTTTCCACCAGCCACGAGTGGGAGTGGTTACATGATCATGAACGCACGGGGTTAGAAAAACGACCTGGAGGAGAATTTGTTCGCCGAATTGACAACAGTACCAAAGTGAACGTTGGACTTAGTAAATATAAAGTGTCAGTAGCAGTAGAGACAAGAAATGTAGCCGCGCTTGCTATATTTCTTTAATTGAGAGCCATATACGGCATTCACCGCTGTCAATTGAGGATGCAAACATGACAGCGTTTTTTTCTCCTTTGTGGTCACGTGGTCCAGCGCGCTACTTGATGGAAAAATACTGGATTTGGTGTGTAGTGGAGACAGTACACAACCCTGTAAAGTCATTCAGGAAGGATTTTTCGAAGGGCGTTTGAGTCTTTACCCAGCAACACTGTCTACCACTCATTTCTTTATGTCTCAGCGACCCATAGAAACATGTACACATCCTTTATGTTGTTTTAAAGAAGTCTGGTACTGAAATGCTGTTTGTGCTAAGTCATCTCATTTCAGTTTTTGAAGTGCATGCTTGGTTTATATTTTTGATTTATATCAGGTGATGGAAAGGTGTAATTGCAACAAAACCTGTTATTAGTTGTGTTTCAGAGTTGCACATTGGTCATTATAAGAAGTGCATTATAGTTATTGTGTTATGCCCACAATGCACAATCATATAATGCATTACATGACAATTGGATTTCTGATTGCAATGTAGGAAGGTGCAGAGTTTCGTTATGCCAAAATCAGTAAAAGAAAGTAAAACCTAAAATCGTCGAAGTTCAATATGCACCATATAAGCCATGTCAAATATATAAGTTATGTTATTTCACCTATCGTATCTGTGCACTGTTGGTTTGTCCATATCCTTGGATCAGTCTCACACTCCAGACAGCTGGCCTATATCCGAGCCTTTGTTATTAACAAACAAGATTTCAAAGCCTATTATCTATGTGTTGATTCATGAATGCCATTTGGTTTGCCCTCAATGCTGTCCCATTCTTAGAAGTCTCTACCCTTGGAAGAAAAGAAAACTTGCATCTCTGGACACAAACAGGTCAGCCCACTTTTAAGGAATAGAGTAGTCTGAAGTTCAACCTAAAGACATAGTATGGGAGATAAGACATGTTCATAGAGGTCTATATAACACTCTGTCCTGTGATATTTGCATTAACTGTTGTGGTTTATCATTTACATGCACTGTATGCGCACAGTTGTCCACACGTTTTTCTATTTTAACTGATAACATTTATGCAAATGCTTGCAGGATAGATTGCCATATCTTCCTGATTTGATCTAATTCACTCTATAAACATTTTCTCAATAGTGACCCATTTAGTCTCAAATAACCAAACCGTATATTATAAGTGCAAATAACATAAACATGCAAGTATGTGGACTAGGGCTGCAACTAACGATTATTTTCATTATCAATTATTCTGTCGATTATTCGCTTGGTCTATGAAATGTCACAAAATGGTAAAAAATATCCATCATATTTTCTCAAAGTCCAAGGTTTAATATGATTTAAAAAATCTCCATATTTGAGAGGCTGAAAACAGCATTTTCTGCCATTTTGCATTAAAATTACGTTAACAATTAATTGATTATCAAAATTGTTTCAGGTATAGTCATTAGTTATAAAGGTGTCTCAACTCATACTCATTGAGGAAAAAACATCTGCTATATTTTCAGAGGAGTGTTCACTAATGCCTTTCACTCAAAGTAGGCCATACTTCATAAAGTTCACACCCGTCTGATATAATTATAAAACTAAATGTACTTCCTCCAGAGTCACCGAGAGTCAACTGCCTTCAGGCCCTCGCTGTCAACAGAGCTGAGCTTCTCTCTTGTTGCTGTGCTGGAATTTATTGTTACACACGTGTGAAGTTTGGAGGTAAGCAACCACAGTCAGGCGTAGGCTGGTTAAATCTCGTTCTGTCTGGTAAGGCATGGTCGGTCATTTACATATATTATCATTACACTACACTAGGGGGCTGACCTCCATGTGGCAATCCACTCAAAGAAACGTGTTATTTGTTGTGCTGGCTCATACTGCTGCTGACCTGAACGTTCAGCCTTGAAATATACAATAGTAAAAATGAAATGAAAACGTGTGCACCATGTATCACACAATAAGTGACAACAAAAGTCAACATGTCTGTTGTGTTGGAGGTCTCCTGGACTGTTTCAAACTGTAGAATCATTCCACGTGCTTATACTTGGCGATAGTTGGTGCAGGAAAATATGTTAACATACGAAAATAATACTCTGCCTTTTGATTAGCCTGCTATTTCAGTCAGGACAGTTATAAACAAATAACAGCGCCATCTTCTGCGACTTAAAAGTGTTTTCAAATGACTGCGTTTGACATGCGATCCTGGAGCGCCCTCTGCTGGGGGAATGGTAGACGTGTATTTACTTTAACAGTATCTCACTGAAAGCCAAACTAAAACAAGATTATAAATTACATAAACTCCGATAGGAACCAACCAAAGTGGAATCAGTGTTTTACAGACATGTACTGGTATCACTGTGGCCTCTTCCCCAGATCTGAGAAATGACTCTTAGTGACCTGATCTATTATTAGGAAAACAAATTCACCAGGCAGTTATATTTTTACAAACAGATTACAGACAATTCTTCAAACAAAGTGAGCCTCATTCACCAGTTTTAGGCAGACTTCATACATACACATTATTAAAATGGTACAAACATCTAAAGATCAGACATTATGTTGCTGAATATTGTCCACATGGGAATATGTATTGTTCTCTCCCCCAGTTTATACTTGACAAGCAGGATTCCCTGGCAGAAGAGATATTATATCTTAATTGGACCTTTCTGGTTAAATAAAGGATCAATAAAAAATACAAAACAAAACCATTTGTTATGTGTTGAACTCTGAATCAATAGATCACAGTGAATATAGTATATACAGCATAGTGATTTTTATATAATGACAATTTAATATTTTTCTCATTAATTCTAACATAATTTTGTTACAGGCATGGACTTGATACAACAGTAAACAGATGAACATTACTGTAAGTAGATTAGTAAAATACTACTAATAAAACAGTTATAGTGATTTTTATTCAGAATAATATTCAAACACATGTGGGATTATGAGTGAGATTTATGATAAAAGTATACTCCCAATATAATTGTAACACTACAGCCAATGTTTGCTCTTGCACACAGAATGGTTTAGAAATGTATTATGTGATTTATATATAAATGACTCCATGACTCCATTTTCAATGCTCACAAAATTAGTTATATTTATATTATAAATGTTAAAAACAAATAGAGAAAATAAGGTTCACAAATGTATTTCTGATGCACACTGAAGATTTCTTGTTTTAAATAAATGTAATAGAAATCCACAAATATATGTTTTTAAAGGTATCTGCAATTTTCATCAAAATCCTATTTGGATGTTATTACATTTATATAAAAACCTTTGAACCTGCATCTACAAACTGCTTTGTCATGTGTGAGCTTCACTACGTGTGTGTGTGTGTGTGTGTGTGTGTGTGTGGGGCTTTTCGAGACTCCTGTGCCGCTCATTTCACAAATATATTTTTCTTCAGCAAGATATTATCTGTAGCCAATAAGACGTGTCCTTCCTTTTCAGGAACCACATCAGTCATTTACATATAAATACAAAAGTGTGAATCCCTCTGTGTGTATGCATGCATTAAACATTAAACAGATCTAACTCCATACTTGTCCATCTTGTATTGTTATGAATCATGTCAGGACAGGTGTGACTAAAGACATTAACGATGGCTCTCTAGACCCTGAACACCAAGCAGCTAAATTAAATATTATTTACACCTGTGTTTTCACTGATATCACAATAAAACTTGCCCCATTGATCACTTACATTAAGACAAGTATTGTTTGTACTACAAGTTTTCTGAAATTGTATGTTAAATATGCAATGAGTAATTTTCTTATTAAATATGTGCTAATTTGCATACATTTCTGGAAAAGTGAATGTTCTTTCAGTCCTCACACACCAGCAGGCTTTGCTTGTGTAATTTGTCTTTTACTTTTAGTCCATTGCTCAGTGCAGTAAGTACATCAGTGGATTTATGGTAGACATTAAATAATGACCGACCTCTACCTTGCTTCAGCTAGTTTGAATCCTTCAGTTTGCAGAGCAACAGTGACTGGGCAGTTTACATGCAGCATACAAACCCTTTGGCCTGTTCACAATCCACTTTAAATCAGTCATCATTCAAAATGTACAGCAGGACACGTAACAGGACCGATATTTCTCTTAGAGTTAGAATCTGTGGTCATGTTCAGTATTCTAATCAATCAAACCCAATAGGTTTCTGAGATTGAATCAAAACAAGTGTGTAGTCATACGTTTGGATCTTTCTTATCTGTTATGCTGAATGAATCAGCCATGACAATACATTCATTCAAAACCTCACTTGAGTAAAAGTGTTTTATCAGAAAAATGTGCTCTAAAAGTATGAAAAGTAAAAGTTTTCATTGTGCAGTAAAATGTTCCCTGCCTTACTGATATGTTTTGAATTCCTATTATTGCTGCATTAATGTGTAAAATGTTGCATTTTATTGCTGTAGATGTTCATGGTTGTACTAATTTGAACTCCTTTGGTGACTGTCGGGTCGTTTAATCTACAGCAACGCATCATATTATGTATGATCATCACGTGTTTGTAGCGTCGCTGTCCTATGAGAACCACAAATCTCTAAAAAGTCAACTTTTCAGGAGTTTCTCAGAAAAACAGCCTGTTTTCAGCTTTGTGGTGATGAATTTTCCAGCAGATCCAAGAGTCATTTATTTTTGCTTAAGAAGTAAGAGAATGTTCTCAACCCATTGGGAGGAACACTTACACTTACCTTCAGTCTATCACAAACATTCAAAGTCAAAATAAACACATTTGGAGACAGGGCAGGAAGGGTGTGTGTGTGGCAGTGGGGTGTGGTCAGATGGGAGTGTCTCAGCTGGAGACAAGACAGCTGGACAGAATCAGGTAATCAGTCACACAATAAAAGCATGGGGATGACCTGGTTCTGTTTTCTTGCAGTAGGCTGTGTCAAGGAAAGATGGGGACGACAGCAGCTGCGCCACTATACCAGAGAGAGCCAGGGGAGGTTCTGCACAGAGGAGGCTGCAGCGGTCGTATTATCGAGTATGTTGTTTTTGCCTGGAAAAGCTGTACAAGAGGGAATAAACCGTGTTTGTTCCTCAATCCTGTTTACATTTGATAATTTTTAAGTGGGTGAGAGCAGGTGTGTCTCACAGTAACTAAAGGTGTCATAATTGTAGTGGAATAAAAAGTACAATGATTGCTAATCAGATATAATGAAGTAGAAGTGTTAAATAGCAACACATACCATGAATTTGCACTTAAGTACAGTGTTTGAGTTAAAGTTACCTGCAGCACATGTCCAATCAATTCTTACAAATAATTAAAAAGCCAACGTTCAGTTTTTAAAAGTCTAGCTATATATGCTTTTGTTTAAGTTGACTTTGTTTGTTGATTATCTCCACTAGCAATAGACGTGTGAGATTAACATAAAGAATGTAGTCGAAGGAAATTGGTCAAAATGGAAACGAAAGGAAAACCAAACTGGAGCAGGAAGTCTGTCGTGTAGTGTATGTAGAAGTATCTTGTAAAAAGTGTTCTTTAGATAATGGCTTCAAAGAAAGCAGCAGCTATTGGTGAGCTAAAGCTGCCCGGTGTACCATTTTTAGAAGATGAGTCTTGACTTTGTTGACCTTCTGACTTTTCCTCTCGCATCACGAGGTAAGCAACTAGGGATGGGAATCTAGAACTGCTTCCTAATTGTCCGATGCATTGGAATTGTAAACCTCCAAGGTTATCGATTCCTTTTATCGATGAAATGTTCTTCTGACAGTTGTGCGTTGGCCCACCAGAGTCCAGCAGGTCTAGGTCCACCCACCACAGTCTCTCAGACTCCTGTGGGACTCTGATGATAAAACGGCTGCACTGAAGCTGGAAACAAGCGCAGGCCACACAGAATATTGATCAGGGATCAATAAGGAATCCATAAAATACATTTATGGACATATTCTTGTTAACATGGTTATAATATGACTATTTAAAGCAGTAAATGGCAAAGTTGTATATTTTTTCATTTTTATTATAAGCATAGCATTTAATCACATTTGATGATATTTCACAATTATATTTGTTTTTTGCCCTTTGACCATATATTTAATTGAAAGCGGCCCTCTACATTAGAATGTTCTTGGTCTCCATGTGAGAGTGAATGTCAATATCAAATTCAAATCCAAAGCTCTGATACAACATTGTCTCCTTGCTGTAATACTGGCGTTTGACTCTACATACAGGATAGACATGGACACAAGCTATTTAAACGATGAAACCTTCGGGCTTCACGATCAGGGTTTGCTTTTGAGTAATTGTTGGGACACAAGTGATTTGAAGGTAAGGGTTGACTAATGCAAACGTATACTCACTGTTCACCATCTGAACTGCTTCCAGGTGTCAGTTTTGAACACATTGTTTTTGCTTGACAGATGATAAAAATCTTTCCGAGGCTGGGCACAGAATTAAACGCCACAGCTGAGGATCTTCTCAACATGTCCTTACCTTTTGGATATGTCCTAAGAGTGCAGGTAACCTTATTGCAAACTGTTTTACAAACTTAATTTGGAAGTTTCAATCGCTTTCACTTTGAAATGTCTTCAACTTTCAGTGGTTTAGTAAAACTATGTTTTCCTCCCATACCTCTCAGAAAATAGTGAACAATGGACACACATGTGGCGAGGTGACTTATTCTAATGCTGAGGATGCTGCCGTGGCCAGCATGAAACTGAACGGAACCAAAGATTTACTTGTGGGTCTTTTGCAGCCCAGGGAAGTCAGAGAGAATGAAAGACCCCTCTCTCTCCTACAAGATAGGTTAAGTAGCGTGCGATCACAGAGACTACCCAGCCTGCTGGACTCGCTGCATCCACCTGCTCACATCCAGGTAATGAGGCAATTCAACTTGTGGATGTTTTTTCTTCTTCTGCTGGCTGATTGATTTTAGGTGCCTCGACAAAATGGAAGTAAAACTTCTGGTTTCCATTTGTCAGAGCGTGTGTCTTCAGATTTGTAACTTGCCCGGACATGCCGATCAAAGGCACCAGGTTCTCAGCATCCTCCCTCCATGCACCACCAACGTGAAGGTACTATCCTCTCCATTCAGTCACAACATCAGTGTGTTCTACAGTAGTACAGTTTTCACTTGACCCAAAGCTTCATACACATCTGTGCGTTTTTCAAATTTGTGACAGTTGACCTCTAAGTGATGAGATGTTTTGAAAGTCTAAAGGACCCATATTGTAAAGTGATATTTTCATGTCTTAAGTATATAGTAGCAGTATATAAATATTGTGAAATTATCAATCAAAACAGAGAATGTTCACTACAGCCTATATTCACAAACTGTATTTTAAAACAAGCCGTCAGGACTTATGAGATTGTGATGTCACAACACAGGAACACTGAACAATCAGCAGAAAGGGCCTTAAAGAGACAGGCGCTCAGTTGATCTATACAAGTGTATTCAGACAGACTGCATGAAAAAAATAAGGTGGTTTTTGAACATTAAAGCATGTAAACATGTTCTAGTAGAAACCCAACATACAAGTATGAACCTGAACATGAGCATAATGTCTCCTTTAAGATGCTGTTTGTTGCTGCAGACTCCAACATGTTTTGTAGATGGATAGATACTTTATTCATCCCGAGGGAAGGTGTAACGTTGTTTTGACCCTACAGGTGGAGAAGAAAGGAGTGCTAGTGACACTTCCTAACATCTCTATCGCCTTGTGGCTCAGGGATTTCTTAAATGACCTCTACACTGGCTCCAGACGCCTCAGTGTTTCCTTTGTAAGTGAAGGAGGTGGACCATGCCATGGAATGAGGATAACGTGTGGAAAATGGCACCAAAGTCTGTTGTAAATCCTCTATGTATAACAGGATCACAGATACTGCTACAGTGACTGCACTAGAGCAGCCAGCCTGATCGAAACAAAACAACACGCAGCATGACATTAATAAATACTTGAATCTCTGTCGTCGGAAACGTCAATGCAAAATTGTTACTGGTACTAAAATCACATCTTGGTGGATACAAAAATCATCGCTCTCCACAAATTTCATAGATGAGCCTCAAATCTTATCAAAAGTGTTGCATTTCCCCTTCACATGTTTCTCACACGTTTCTCCATATCAGACTTTGCAACAATCCAACTTTGATTGTTGGTCCATCAACAGGATTCCATGACAGAGCAATTTTATGTTTAGCTTCAAGTGAACAGAATATAACTATCTTGTTATTTGTAATGTTAAGTTTACAGTATGCTGGCAATCATCTGGATATACAGTTTAGTCCGTAATGACAGCTCCTCTTGTTTGGCAGTGGATACGGTTATTGTCTTCTTCTTGGCTATTCCCAAAGGCAATGAAACAAGCTGCCCTCATGTGAACCACATTTGATACATAATTCAGGTGTATTAGGGTTGATGCTATTGAGTAAAACTGGAGTAATTTATAGTCTCATTATTCATACTGATCAGCAAACCTTTTTACTCTTGCTATTAGTTTAATGTAGTAACATCAGGAGAGTTGGCCACCTGCCTAAAGATGGCTGAGGGCCGTTTTTTCTAAAGAGTTAAAGATATATTATGAAAAACTCACTTTCAGCGCTTGTGTTTAGTGCTAATTAGCAATTGTTAGCATGTTTCTTTCTTTTTGTGTATGCTTTTTGTTACTATGTTTACAGACTTTCTCTCCACCTCCCTGCACTTGTATTTTAAGTGTAATACATGTAACAAAAAAAGAGACAAAGCAAACAAAGTTAAAGATGAATTTGACTAATAGCTTTTTATTTTTTTCACATTTTCTACATCTTTAAAGATAACTATTTTTGCCACAGTGAAAATGTAGTGAACAGTTTTATAACGTGACAGCCCTAATCTGAAACTTTACTAATACCCTTGTCCAGCCACATCATAAAGCCCAGGTGAGGCTGGTTTAAAGTTGCTATTTCCACAGATTGCCAAAAATTGTGATAAACAATTTTTTTCCTCCTAGATAGAAAATGTAGCATGGCATTTTTAATTTAGGACCTCACTATTAAAGGGACAATATCTTGGGTATGCCCACAGAATAACAACGATTCAGGTTTGAATTTGAACAAGATAGAAATACAATACAGTCTGTACAAAAAACAGAGTTAAGTATCTTCTGAAAGTGGCTGGATTGATCCAAAATTGCCCTGAAATTGAAATAGACTAAAATAAATTGAAATTGCCAAATGTATTTAACAAGATTTAATGGTGTTAGATATACCCTTAATGTACCGTTTATGTAACACATATGCAGGTAAATACACATGTACAAATAAACAAAAAGGGTTTTGAGCATAGAATCTTAACATGACATATCTGTAGTTATAAGTAATGAAGTTTGATAAAGTCAGTATTTACTACTTACACTTGCACATATCATTTGAATCCCTATGGGGATAATAGAAGAACATTACTTTCACAACCAAGTGTAGCCTTTACAATCTGTACTTGACTTTCTTATGACGATCTATTCATTCTAACTTCCAGGTCAATTGAAGTTGATTCTCCTAAAATGAAAACTGCAAAATACAAAAAGTAAAAGATGAATAACACTTTCATTTTAGTTTGTTCGTGCAACTAATTCTTTACTTGCTTATTCTTCTGTAATATTTAATTTCCACAGCTACCACTTTCAGTGATTGACCTCTTTTCCATTTTATTTCCATTTTAATGTCATATCACAGTTATATCAAACAATGAGAATGGAAAATCACTCAGTTTAAGAAATTTTATTATAGCTATCTAAAATGTCTTCCTTTTTGTCTTTATTTATTTTTCTTTCGAGACAATGTATGTCATCTAACAGGTTGTAGTTTTAGTTCTAAAAATATGTCAAAGCAGTGTCGGAAAAAAGCTCACAAGTTGCAATAATCCTCAGGGAACGTGAGTGTGTGCGTGTGTGTGTGTTGAACTCTGTGGTGTTTACTCCTTTGGCACAGTTCATTTGGTCAGCTGAGAGCATTTGAAAGCAGCAAATAACAAACACAGTAAGACAGCAGAAAGTGTGAGTCTCCTGCTAGAGAACTGTGTTACTGCTGATTATAGAAGGAAACAAACTGAATAAGCTACAGGAAACATGTAACCCTCTCACAACTCACCAGACTGATGATTTGTTCATTTTACAATCCATCTATCATAGCTGTGCTAACTACCTGACTGTCTGTCCGTCTCATGCTCCTTATGTTTGTCTATCTTGTTTAGCTTTAACTTATTTATCTTCATAATACTTATCAAGTATGAGTAGTTGGACTGATATGGTTTATTGAAGCCTGATATCCTGTTTCAGATTGGATTACTTTCAAACTATCTGATAGAGATCATGTCTTCACCAAGTTAAAGGGACGTGTCTACGATGTGCATGCTTGTTGGTACTGCGGCTACAGAACGTTTGAAGTACCTGTTGTAAGGAACATAGCTATGAAATAGTTGCAATCAATATACATTTTAGAGAAATAGTTTATGCCCCAGTTGCATAAACTACCTTAAGTTTCAAACTTTTTAGGAACAGGGGCCCCAGGGTAGTTCCCTACTTTGCCCAGTTTATGGTGCAGCCTTGGTGGGAATAGATTAGTTCCCCTTCTGAATCAGTTCAGGTTATGACCTTGATAAACAAGGATAGAGTTCTTTAAACTAGAGTTGGTATCAACTGATTCTACAAATAGCATGTAATCAATCAAACCATCTTATAACTGCTTCTCAACACGCCTGTCTCCACATCTGCCTGTCTGCCATCTGCTCTGCAGCTACTTCAATAATAGCTTGCAGCTGCAAAGGAAGGAGGGGGGGTGGAAGGAAAAACCCAGAGGGGCGAGAGGTAAAGGGAGGGCAGGCGGGCAGGGTGGGAGGGAGCAGAGAGAGAGGGAGGAATAAGGAAGGAGGGGGCAGTGAAAGCAGAGCTGTGATGCAGACAGCGAATCACATGAGCAGGGATCTGTTTACAAACTGAGGGCTGTAGACGAGAAGTGGAGAAGAGAGACAAGGAAGGAGAGAGGAGGAGAGTGAATGTGAGAAGAAAATACAGGGGAAGACAAGAGAGCCTGGATCTGAATTAACATTAGCCGCATTGTCTTCCTGTGTTATATACCTCCCTGTGTTCTTTGTTCAGAGCAGGAACGCAGGGGAAGAGCTGCTTTCCACAGGAACACTGAGGTCGCTTGCCTGCCTCTCTGCCCGCCTGGTTGGCTGGCCGTGCTGCCGGGAAACCCATCCATGTCCTTCCCTTTGTCTCTCCATAATTGGCCACGGCAGGAGGAAAGCGACGTGGACATCTAAAAAAGAGAGGACAGAGGAGAGAGAAGAAAGGAAGAGAAAAGAAGAGGAGGAAGGGAGGGAGAGCCTCGTGACAATGTTTTGAAGGGGAGGCAAAACAAAAAAGCAGGGACTGCGCTCGGCCAGAGGTACATAACCAGAGTGCCGGATGGGATTTGGAGTATATTTCTTACATACTGTCCGTGACATTGTCTTTTTATCCACAAGGCTCACAGGTTAATCTCCAAGATTGTTGTCTTTGTCTTTCAGTGGCAAATCATCACTGCAGACTGAGGTTCAAATGAGGTTCACATTTGGTAATGTCTTCCTGAGAAACTGGGAGTCTCTAATCACATCTGCTGACTCCAGACCATAAGGATTTGTGTCACTGCACTCTACTATCAGGATAAACTAGTCTGAACCTAAAAGGTAGTGGACTTACAGTTCAGAGCTTGAGCTTTTGTGGAAACCACATTTTGTGATATCGGAGAGGTCACAAACTCAAAGATTTTCTGCCAACCAAACATTCACACATTTAATGCATCCTGTCCAGTGGTGAAACGGTAAGTGTCCTGGGGCCGGTGGCACAGTTTTTACGTAACTTCAAACTTAGCCTAGTAATAATGTAAGTGTATACTAAGTGGAGATTTAAATTTAAACTTAATTTAAACAGAGTTGCACCACACGTACTAGTTAGATTTTGTATGTGCTTCGCCCTCTAACAGGCTTCGCTGTTTACCCGATAGACAGCATGTAGAGATGAGCGATATGACAGCTGCCCAAAAGTTAATCCAAAACATCTCCATCGCCCCCTGGTGGCTGGCTGCAGTACAGGTCATGATAGCGGATGGGACATGTGTTTTAATTCGTTCGGGTAGATTAGGAACGTCGAGAGCAGATGTGAGCTTAATTTCTCCATAACAGGGATTGTCTTTTTACAGTGAGAGGAAGTGGAGACACGTCGTCCATCTATAAGTCTATGGTTTACCCCATCATCACCTAATCAGGTGGTAGCATACATGTCGTATAAAACATCTGTTGCTGCGTTCTCATTTTCACTCAGCCACCTTGAGTGCAGACACAGCACTCAGTGAAACCTTCGTCACACTCTGGTGTTACTGAGATGTCCCTCCATGCAAATCCTGTTGAAGTTTATCGTTACTATTTCAGCCTGCTTGCTTCCACCGCTTTGCTTGAAGCTGGGTACGGAGGCATTGGTGGATAACTAGCCCTGGTACTAATATCTTGTCTGTGAGGAAGTATCCTGCGTTCATGCTGCCACTTCAACGACACACCGGACAAAACTGCTGACTGCTAGTGCCGCTCAGGCTGCGTCACTAGCTGGCTAGCTCTAGCTACATCATGACTTGCTAGCACTTGCTAATCTGGTTTAGCGCTAACTAGCAACAGTACTTTCCTTGCTGGCTCGCCCAACAGTGGTCATGGTAATCTATGTTCAGACTATGGCGGCCACATTTTCTGAAACCGTCCCAAGTATTCACCATCAGGGACAAGCGGGAAGCGTGCAGACCACGCCGATTTCAAACTCGTCTGCTGGATTTGTCGACTTTGAAGAAGCAGGGGCGGCGGCTTACTGTACAATGCTGAAGCACAGGTTGTTTTTCAGTTGTAATACATGTTCTGATTATAAAGCACCCCACCTGGGATGGACTTGCTTATTCTTTTGCCCTCTTATGTGAGGTGGAGAAGAGGGAGAATTTGTCGAGGTAGAGCACGTTAGAGGGCTATGCACATACTCATAGAACTGGAGTTACAACCAGGTAACTACTATTTCTTTCATAGAGGTCAGTTGTTTCTAAATATTTACACCCAGTAACTGTAACTGTCAACTAACTGACAAAGCTAACATTAGCTTGCTAATATTTATTAAAATGCTGTTGTAAACTGGGAATATTTTAAATTGCATGTTTCCTAGCAACCAATTTACACATTACTAAAGTCTTAACTAGCTAAGACGCTTCTTATTTTTTTATTTAGTAAATCATTAGTTTGAAACTTGCTAGTAGTTAAGAGCTTAGGAAGGATTTTCCACACCAATAAACCACTGGACTTATGAATAGTTGCCACAACCTAATCCTAATGTGAAGTTTGATGACTTCACCAATAAGAACCATGATGACAATGTGTTTACTATGTGTTTTACCACTGATATGACCTCAAGCATATTCCAAAACAAATTAAGTTGTTATTCAATCAGGTTCTATCATTTTCCAGCCAAAACATACAGAATAAAACTAAAGCTACTATTCCTGTTTAACAGTATTCTGGTACAGGCCTATCCAGACTGCATTCATTTGCACAGTGGCCTACCTTTAGCGCTCCACTATCAATGATTTACCAACATTGTGCTAAGATTACAGCTGCTTCCTCCTTCAGCCAAAACAACCCTGCTTACACCCCCACTGTACAACTGAAGACTGCACTGTCCTGCCATGACCTCTGTGCATTAAATAATGAATGTTGAACCAGGAGGTCACCACCACAGAATGAAATGTGCCACTTGACCTTAAGAAATAGTTAAATACTGCGGTTTAAGGCTGACATGCAGCGTATGGAGTGAAAACTGGCATGTTCAAGCCCCTCAGGCTGAAAACATTTCTTTCTTCCCGAGCCCAAACTCCAGAGAGCAACTTGTCTTTAGGACCAAGAAGTGGAACACATTCCTGTGTGACGCAAGAATGGTTGTAAAAGTTCACATGAAAGTGTTGGAGAGGTGCTTTTGCTGTGGGATCTATGAACTTTGTAAATATGTTTCTCTGCTGGTATCTCCTGAACAATATGAGGATAGTAAACACCAGTAGAAACAAAAATCTAAATTCTTCCCGTTATAGACTCTGTTCTAGCTAAACTCAGTGTGATCCTGATTTATATGGCTGCATACCATCATTTATGCTATAAAGATTTTACATTACATTCATTAAATTCATTTTGCAGATGCTTTTGTCCAAAGCGACTTACAATTAGTGCATTCAAACCACGTAGAAGTAAGAGCAAGATACCAATCAAATTTCTGAGTGTATCCCCTTCAAGCAAACTGCTTAAGCATGTTCAGCGCTACTGTACAAGTGCTTATCTTTATAAGCCTACATTAATTATAAATATAAATGTAAAGCCAATTGCAGTTTAATAGATCAGCAAGAAAACTGTTTTTCTTCAACTCAGTTCTTTCCTTTTCTTATTTAAACACACAATTTGATATAAGGCACTTCCATAGCTGGTATTACACACTGCCTCTACACACTCATATCTCAACTTTCAGCCAAGTTCAAAAACTTTGTGTAGCTCAAGAATCCCTACAGTGTCAGCAGTATTACATTGCAATTTAAAATACAAGGCTTCAGAGATGCAGTGCGATGCATGTGCCTTACATGTCACACAGATGTATGATGATCCTTTTGACTTGAAAATAATTGATACCCTCCCCCATGCTCAAAGATTAATATTTTTAAAAAGTTCAAATGTTATTTAGAAGGTTTGCAACCGCATAATTTATTTCCCTTAATTTCCTGAATCAACTAACCGTAACGCTAATAATTCCCAGCAAGTCGACACTTAATTAGTTTGAACCGATCCAACATCATCCAAAGAAGTGGCAGGAAAGAACCACGAAGAACTGATGCTTCATTACTGAGCGGCAGTTTAAAAACTTTACACCAAAAATAAATGTGCGCACTAAAACTATGCAGTGATCAACAAAAAACTAATTGCAGTACGTAAAAAAACTTGTTTAGGATTCAAAACTCAAAGTTTAGGACTTGCCAAACAATGACTTTGAAACACACAGAACAGTGGAGGGTCATTACGGACAACCTATGTTCCACTAAGAGTGAAAGGGTTTACTGTAATATGATACAGACATGTACTTGTCTTGCTATCCATATGGGGACAGCTTTTTTTGCATGTACAGTAAGTTGGTCCCCACAATGAGAGTGGGCTTTTAGGTTTGGGTACTGTGGGAATCCAATGCAGAAAAGAAATGGTTCAATAATCAGATCACTCTTAAAGAAATGAAACATTGAAGCTCACCCACCCTTCAAAATCTCGCAAACCATTTATGCTAACATCTTTCAACATGGCTGAATCTCTCATTGCTTTCAAATGGATCCACAGTCGTTGAATGCCGTGTGTGAAACAAGCTTTATGCACTTTGTGTGGAAAGTCAAACCATTTCTGCTGAGTTTCTAAATGCCACATGACGTAGGCTACATTCCTTACATGTGAATTAACTGACTAGCTTTGTCGCTATTCATGTTTTTAAAAATGTCCTTTTCAAAATGCATTTGACAACATGAATATGTATTTGTATTATAACCACCATTAGGCTTTGTTCAGGAGTGCCTTGTTCTTTGTGTGAAGACAAATTTGAGTTGGTTTAGACTCGCATGATGTTTCATGACATGGAAATGATATGTTGATATGATGGATATGATGCAGTTTGATAAATAGTTGTATTTTATTGTCGAAATTGTTAATACTTTGCCATCTGTAGGAAGATTGCCTCGACACAAGTATGCTTTCATTCATATTTGTAATATAAATACATATTCAATGGACAGTTCAGAATGCCTTTTATTAAATGCCATTTCAGAGGCTTTTCACTCTGACAAGAATACAAATCTGAGAGATATTGTATTTTCTCATTATGCAAATCATCTGTGATTGCTGTGATACTGTGGTGGCACCGGTGTAGCCCTGATACATATGTCACTTCTTCCTCCCGGTAGCCAGACCATGTTGCTTTAGCTGTATTATCACAATTTCTTTTGCTCCTGTTTTCATTATGTGTAATGTTTGTCCACATGTGTCCGATCCTCTCAGGGTGTCTGTGTGACCTTGGATTGCAGAACTCCGACCCCTACTGCAAGATGACTTCTGAAGAGCTCTTCCACCTGCCGCTCAACGTCTATATCATCATCCTGGGCATCGGCCTCTTCATCCTCATGCTCACCCTGATCTTCTGCTGCTACCTGTTCAGGTACGACACAAACAGACGATGCTTAGAGCTCCTGTACAGGATCCGCACAAGCATCAGAATGCTGTATTGGACTAGTGTTAGCAGTGTTCCTAAAAATCAGACATCCTTCCTTCAAATTCATTCATTTCTGACCGGAGACATCATTCTAGTTTAACTCCACAGTCTGTCAAAATTCCTCCTGAAGCTCTTAGAGAGTCACAGATCATTAACCTGTAAGCCTTCAGTGCACACCAAGTTATTTTCTGATGATGTTTTTAACAAGCCTCAGAGAGCATATTTGAACTCCTTGCATACAATATAGCTGTTGTTTTTACCAGAGAGAGAGCAAGATATCTACATTGCACACTGGGTTTTTTTGTAATAAACTACACTCAATGCAGAGGCCTCTCAATGTATTACATTGTGAAGTCTTTGCCAAAGTTGTTTTCATTGGGTCGCCCATTGGCTGAGTAAAATGCATAACAATGATTTGATATGTGTAAGTATAAGTAAGAAATGGAGAGTTGAGGAAGGGGTGAGAAATAGAAAGGAGAGTAAAGAACATGTTTGATGGGGTGGAGGTGGGTCTCAGCTCAGCAAATTTGATTGTTTCTGTGACCACGCTCACAGCTTCAGCTGACATAATGAGTGGTTCGTAACAGTACACTCTATTATATCTTTTATAATTGAATAAATGCATTTTATTTATTTTTCATCAGTAGTTTATAAATGGAGATGTTATGGCATTTGATGATGTATATTTGACAAAGATTTAAGTGAACGCTGCTCAGGGTTATTGTTACAGGAAAAACCTGTTCAAGTGTCACCTTCGCTAAGGAGGTTATGCTTTGATGATTTATTTGGCTGCCAGAAATACATCTGAAAAACCTATTAAAGACTGGGGGGGTCATGTAAAGTTGGTAGATTTATTTAGTGTTGCCAAGCAGGTTTCAAACATGAAAATGGTATCTCAATTATGAATAATTAGTTTCTTTTACTTGTTTGCCCAAAATACCGACAATCCATTCATGCTTTCAACAACTTATGATCAACTTCATAAAACAGAAACACAGTCAGAATTCTTGTACAAGGGCACGTTCAGGAAAGTGCTATAGATCTGCTTGTGGGGAGCGTAGATACACAGGCTGTTACTTGAATTTAGCATTGTGTGAATTCCAGGATCAGCTGATTCATACAGCATGACAAGACATGTCGTGAAGAAGACAGATGTGGAGCACAAGGCACATAATAAAAATGTTGTGACTGTAAATTACAGCATGATAATTTTGGTGGGTTTTTTTTGTGCTTCACAGACTCAAGCGGCAAGGTGCAAGAGAACAATATGGTTACAATGAGGTAATATGTCGATACTATATCCACTCGACTAGTGACAAATTGTAATATACAGTATATTCGCTTATTTTTTCTCTGGTGAACTTTGCATTATGTCACAAATCCATTCTTGTCAACAGGTTGTTTTGAAAGGAACGGGGAAGAAACTGAGCCTAATTGGTGTAAGTTGAAAACACAGTGAATGGGACAAAATAAATGTAGAAAACATGAGCAAAGTTTTATTTGTGATTATTTTAGCAAAGAATCAAACAGCAGTAGCTGCTAAATGGATGTATTTTTGCTCTGACTTTGTAAATGCTGTATACTGAGGATTATGATACTGCTTGTATCAGAATAGCACCGGGAACTAAAAATAGTTCAGGCATCGGTTATGAACTGATTTCATAACCTGTCATTTCCCCTTTTCAGCAAACATGTGCGGTGTGTTTAGACGAATTCCGCAGCAGGGACGAGCTCGGATTGTGCCCATGTTCCCATGCTTTTCATAAGAAGTAAGTTCTGCAGCCTTGAGTGGAAACTATCAAACTTTGATGAGATTGGATTGCTGACTCCATATTTGTCAACATGCAAACTGTATTTCAGAGTTACAGTGAAAAGAAAAAAAACTCCACACTTGATTTATTTGTTTAGCTTTTTCACAAATTGGTGCTCAGGCATGACTGAAGAAGCAAACAATCTTCCATTGAAACCATGTGGATCAGCACTCGCTTCATTGGCCTCACTTTTAAAACCACTAAATATTATTCTAGTCTTGTTTGTCACTTTTTCCCCCACGTTTCTTATATCTTCGTAAAGATTTCACGAAGTGCAACAATCTTGAACAACCAGTTTTAAAGGAATGAGTCAAAAAATCCACTTCATGATGGATTTCTGCCTTCAGGTTGAGCAGAGAAGGGATGACGTTCAGAAAAAAAGATATTGAGCGAGTTCTTCAGGGTGCCCTGCACAAAATGATGATCAAATTCCTGACAACATAATATGTTCTTGCATGTTTGAGCATGAGCATGCTTAAAGCAACTGAGACCAGTTTTCTCCCTGCAGTGGAGGCAGGACATTGACAACAGGGCTTTTAGAGCGGTTTGCTTGTCTTTCTGTCATCTCTCTACTTGTATCATCAGCACATTTGACCTGTGTACATATCTCTGTTTGTTCAGTCCTGTTTTACAACGGTTTCAGGAAAACGTTGTTTTTTCATGCACTGGTCAATTTTGAGAGTTTGGGCTATTTTCATTTGCATATTTAAACATAACATTTCAGAACACTTGTAATACAAAATAGAATTGTCTTAATGTAAGTTATCAACTGGGGAAGTTTTATGGCGCTATCTTTTCATTCAAATCTTTACAATATTCACCTGTAGCTGTTTGAACTTCTTTTTCTTGTCTTTCTTGTCTTGATTCCTAAAGTTTTCACCTGTGTAACTTACTTTGTCTCCCTTTGAAATGACAAACGAGGTAATATGTCTCTCAACTTTCTGCTTTTCTCAGGTGTCTGCTAAAATGGTTAGAGATCCGCAGTGTCTGCCCCATGTGCAACAAGCCCATCTGTCGCCTGCAGCATGACCCCCCACAAGCACCTGAGCGGCCACAGAGTCTCCTAGAGGTCTGAGAGGGGGACAGATGTCCAGCAGAACCTTACACTCTCCAGTCAGCTGACACCTGTCACTATTGATGGGTGCTCTTTCACTATCCAACATAATGTCGTTTTAGCAATGCAAACATGTTTTAGGCAGAGCTACTTTGGAAGTAGAAATTATACAATTGTCTAAATTAAACCATAAGTGCAGAGCCAAAGAGCTTAAACTATGTTGGGGGAAACCACTGAGGTGGTTAATGGTAATGACTCTTCACTAACACTTGATACGACATACATGATAGCAGATAGCAGATACTGCAATTTTCAGTACATAGCCAGTAAGATTAGTGCCTTAAAGCTGCAGATCCTCTAAATGAGAGACTACACACCCTTCAGTAATGGCACACACTGATGATGATTCCTGAAGTCCAGTTCACCCCTGATTATAGATTTGTTATGTAGGAAACAGGAAATGAGTGAACACTTCTGGACAACAGCCCTGAATTGTCTGGCACCACATAAACGCACAATATGTAATTTTCTGCCACTAGGGGGCCTCTCAATCAAAACAATAACAAAAGATGGAGTTTGGTGGTGTTGTGAAGTAGCGTGGGATCATGGGAGTTGTTTTCTATACACACACAAATTGTTGGCACCATCATCAGAGTGTGAAGAGTTGTGTTGTTAGTGTTACTGCTGTAGCTCGACTAAAGAGATTATTTCTGCCCCCAGAGCTGCTCTGCCTCTAACAAATGTTTGTATGACAAACTCCAGTCTGCTCGTTTTCACTTTGCCCAAGAAATGACATGCAGTGCCACATAAATATGATGCGTCTTTCACTACAACTCAAGAGCCTGGAGCTTGGAAAGAAGAACAGTCCACTACCAGACACCAGCTGTGAATATGTCAAAAACCTCTTTTGGCTTATTTCTGCCCCAGATATGACAGCAAATGCGGAGATTGTAATAAAAGAAGAGGACTTTTAACAAAACAGAACAACTGTAAAGTAACGAGAACCAGGGCTCTGTGTATTTTGCCTGTAATCTTTCATTGCCTCACAGTTAATCAGCTCCATCCGTGTTGCCAAACTGAGTGAAGGTAATGAGGCCTTAAATGGCAAGAGCGTTGGTCATATGGGATCTGATAAAAACTACAGACAACCAGTAAATTAACACATATGTACATGGCTTTGAATTTCTAAGGAACTGTTTATATCATAGCTGATTTTAAGTAAAAGGTATTGTCAGTGATGCGAAAACATGTTGACTGTCATTTGTCAAATAGTTGGATGTCATTGTTGCCAGTGGGACGGATGAAATCCTATTTTCCAATGTCTAAGAAGTGCTCTGTACTGCAGTGACGTACGTAGACACGCTGCACTGATGTGAAGAGTGTTAGCTGGTTTCTTGTCTGAGTGAGATGCACCATAAACATCATTCTCTGTATGTACCATGTAATATATTATGAGTACTGTGTAAATTGTAAATGCTTTAACATTTTCTGATTTTAGAAGAAGAAAAATATAACCAGTGTTTTGATATGGTCATTTGGATCCAAGTCTTTTTTTCTAGTTTTCTACATGTTGACTCTTAAAGGTGGATTTCTATGTTGTCATTATGTGGAAAGGTTATACTATGGTGCCCTATCTTTGTGAGCGAAGGAAGGATTTCCACCAATAGGTAGTGTGCAAACACGTGACAAAACTGTGTGACGTATGCGTGCGACGCCATGTTGGTTGGAAAACAAATCAACAATGGCGTCTAAAGCGAACAACAACTCCGACTTCTTCAAAGTATTCTGACTTTCTGGAGTCCTCTGCAAAGGCAAGATTCAGAGAAAAAGTTCAAATTTGCGGCCGTGACCCGTACATGCTAAATTATCGTCGGATTATATTGAGGATTTAGATTCATTACCGCCGATTGAATATCCGGATATTGTGAACTACCTTGTGCTACAAACGTCGTGGGAAACCAACGCACAAATGAAGGCATACAAGAGCTTAGATGCTTATAATTTCTTTGTTTCTGGCTGGGTTGGTAGTCTTCTTACCAAACCAGTGCAAGATGATAGGGTGCTCGTCCATGCCCGTGTAAATCACTCTCAAAGAGCTCGAGATACACCGCTCAAGCCGTGGTTTGTGAGTGAGAAGAGCGGCGATATTACATCATAAAGCTTTGCCGCTTCTCCTAGTGACGAGAAGTAAGGTCTTACAGTGTTCGGGTATATTATAAGCACAAATGTTTAACGTAAACATTGAAAACATAGCTTTAGCATGAGCTCTTACCAGATATAAAGTGGACGCCACGTTTAAATACAAAGAAAATGACGAAGCGTTGCAGCAACTCACACATGAACGGGCACCGTCTTGGTTGTGTATATCATCCAACATGGCTGAATTCCGGGTTGGGACGTAAGCGTGATCTATATCTATATATCTATCTATAATATCTATATATCGATCTATAAGGTGCCACCACTGATATATGCAGTAAATGTGCCTGAGAAAAAACCCTTCATACCTTGATTCAAACATAGGTTGTTGTTCACCTTCTAATGAAACTCTAGCAGGCTGTATGCTATGAGGCATAAGTTACTGCTACAGTTAATTACTTGTTGTTTTTATTTGATATATTTTAGCCATTGTTGCACAGGCAACATCTGCCAGTTGGTCAGTCGGTCACAAAAGTGTTAGTGACAAAAAAGTTTACGTGGTAGAAAAACTCAGAAGTGAATGAATACTAAGCAGCCGAGACTGCGTATATACCACTTGGTGTAAAACAATCTGGCGATGAGTGACGGGAGAACCGGAGTAGTTATACTGTCGTTGATGAGCAGATGAGAAACAGGTGTGTCTGGAAGTAATCAGGAGGCTGCCTGTGGGGAAGGTCACACCCACGCCACACCCAGACAAACAGGGAAAACACTAGAAGTCAGAGACACGGGTGGAAACGTGACATTTACGTGTCTTTAACATGGGGGATGCTAACAAGTGGCTCATGAGACTATACTAAATGTCATTATTTGTAGCCTAGCGTTACCTTTTTACTTCTGCCGATTGCATTTATGCTTTAAAAATCATAAAAGTGGTGTTCAAGATTATCTTGCTGAACCAAATGTGTAAACATCATAAAATGAAGTTTGCCACAGCGCTTATTTTCTGCAATAATCCAAGATCCAATTCAAGGATCAATCTAACTTCCTGATTGCCCGACAAACAAACATCCTCCCTGCAGCACTCTGCAGTGATCCCCTGACATTTCACTCTATCAGCGTTATAAGGCTGACATTTTTGTTTTTTAAGCTATTAAAATGTATTGACTACTTTTGGATGTACAGGACTGTCTCAGAAAATTAGAATATTGTGATAAAGTTCTTTATTTTCTGTAATGCAATTAAAAAAACAAAAATGTCATGCATTCTGGATTCATTACAAATCAACTGAAATATTGCAAGCCTTTTATTATTTTAATATTGCTGATTATGGCTTACAGCTTAAGAAAACTCAAAAATCCTATCTCAAAAAATTAGAATAGTTCCTCAGACCAAGTAAAAAAAAAGATTTATAACAGCAAAACAAAATTAAACATTTGAAAATGTCCATTAATGCACTCAGTACTTGGTTGGGAATCCTTTTGCACGGATTACTGCATCAATGCGGCGTGGCATGGAGGCAATCAGCCTGTGGCATTGCTGAGGTGTTATGGATGCCCAGGATGCTTCAATAGCGGCCTTTAGCTCATTAGCATTGTTGGGTCTGGTGTCTTTCAGCTTCTTCTTCACAATACCCCACATATTCTCTATGGGGTTCAGGTCAGGGGAATTGGCAGGCCAATCGAGGACAGTAATGCCATGGTCAGTACACCAGTTACTGGTGGTTTTGGCACTGTGGGCAGGTGCCAGATCATGCTGGAAAATGAATTCCTCATCTCCATAGAGCTTTTCAGCAGATGGAAGCATGTAGTGCTCTAAAATCTCTTGGTACACAGCTGCATTTACTCTGGGCTTGATGAAACACAGTGGACCAACACCAGCAGCTGACATGGCTCCCCAAACCATCGCTGACTGTGGGAACTTCACACTGGATTTCAAGCAACTTGGATTTTGCTCCTCTCCAGCCTTTCTCCAGACTCTGGCGCCTTGACTTCCAAATGAAATACAAAACTTGCTTTCGTCTGAAAAGAGGACTTTGGACCACTCTGCAACTGTCCAGTGCTTCTTTTCCATAGCCCAAGTCAGACACTTCTTCCGTTGTCTTGAGTTCAGAAGTGGCTTGACCATGGGAATACGGCTATTGTAGCCCATTTCCCGGACACGTCTGTGAACAGTGGCTTTTGATACCTGGACTCCAGCTTCAGTCCACTGTCTTTGAAGCTCCCCCAAATTCTGGAAGCGACTCTTCTTCACAATGCTGTTAAGGCTGCGGTCATCTCTCTTGGTTGTGCAGCGTTTCCTGCCACATTTCCCCCTTCCAACAGACTTTTTGTGGATGTGCTTTGAAACTGCACTCTGTGCACAGCTTGCTCTTTGAGAAATTTCTTTTTGTGTCTTACCCTCCTGATGGAGGGTGTCAATGATGGTCCTCTGGACAGCAGTCAGATCAGCAGTCTTCCCCATACTTGTGATTTAGTTTACTGAACCAAGCTGAGTGTTTTTCAAGGCTCAGGAAACCCTTGCAGGTGTTTCGAGTTAATTAGACGATTCAAGTGATTCGTTGAACACCCTACTAGTATACTTTTTCATGATATTCTAATATTTAGAGATAGGATTTTTGAGTTTTCTTAAGCTGTATGCCATAATCAGCAATATTAAAATAATAAAAGGCTTGCAATATTTCAGTTGATTTGTAATGAATCCAGAATGCATGACATTTTTGTTTTTTTAAATTGCATTACAGAAAATAAAGAACTTTATCACAATATTCTAATTTTCTGAGACAGTCCTGTATATGCATTACATTTTGTACAGACATTATTATCCCCCTCAAGACGAACTGTAATACATTTGGTGATCGCTAAACATTTCTGTACCATCCTAAGTTCAAATGTATAATGTAGGCTATCCAATGCTTTGGTTTACGACCAAGTGGGCTACCTGCAAAACGAGGCTACCTGTTAGCTTGCAAACATCGGAATGTTAACATTGTCATTGTAATCATGTTAGCATGCTGATGTTAGCATTTAGCTTAAAAATCTGCTGTGCCCAAGTACAACATTATCAATATTTCCTCACAGGACTCATTTCTACCCTTTCCAACAAAATGAGCGTATATTTTGAAACAAGGGGAAACCTGCTACATTCCCTTGTAGCGTTTACCTTTCAACAGTCTCCCTCCAGCTTTCCCTACTAAATATTTGGAATATGATTTCTTTAAAGTAAGTCTTAGGTCATTTCTTTTAGTAACTTGATTTTTCTCAATCCTTGAGTTTCTTAGTACCCACAGAAGTCCAACATTACATCTTATATTCTCAACAGGTTCTGAGAGAAAAGGGAAGAATACTTGAGACTAAACAACCAAGTCACATCATCAAGATCAAAACTAATTATTCCTGCAAGCTTGACTTATGTTCCCTTCCTGTAAATTCCTAGTAATCCCACAAAAGACACTTGGCTGCAGAGCTGTAATTAATAGTAAATTCCCGATTTATCCCCCCTAATTCTCAACGGGGCTTCCCCGAGTTCAAGTGCTGAGGATATCTTTAGCAGTAAAGGATTCTAAAACGTGGCCTCTGGACTACTGTGGAGTTCTTCAGGATGTTAAACAACAAAGAAATACAAAGTTATCATGAAGATATGAAGATGCACATGACTGTGGAACTGTGCACAACACACAGACAACACAAAGCAATTACACCCAGTGAGCAGACGTCTGGAAATCCCCTGTTCAATATGACATCAGGGTGTTTGCACAAGAACACAAGTGTGTCATGAAAGGTTTTCAAGGATGCTGATCTTCCATTATTGACTTTATCTAACTGCATGACTTGCAAAGACACTCGATACACTAAGACACGGAAATCTCATTTGACTCCCCAAAACACAGCACTACAAATGTGGTAAGTGTGTAAATTCTATATTCCCACAGACATCTGTTGGCAGATAGAAAGCAGTTGGCACTTCCTCACAAAGAAATCTCTCAAAAGTAAATATTTAACCACAAGAAGTCCCAGATATGAGAGAGCATTTAGTGTTCTGCACATAAACTGCCTGATTACGCCTGGTGTAGGGAATGTTTAGAGAAGATAAAGAGGTTTATCATCCATCACTGCAAACATCTAAAGCTCTCAGGTTTGAACGGACGAGTATAAGGGCCTGGCATAAGGAAAGAAAAGGAGAGGAGGAAGATTTTTGTTTTGTTTTGCTTTGCATTTCAAGAAAAAGGTAGAAATGTCGAGAATAAAGTGGAAATGTTGAGAATACATTTTGAAAGTCAAGAATAAAGTTAAAATACCATTTGAAAATAACTCAAACTGCTAGCGTTAGCATTTTGAAATTCAAAATGTTCTCCTGTCGTTTACTTTCTTTGACCCTAATACTTTTACATTACATTACAGTTCATTTAGCTGACACTTACAAAAAGTGCAAACTCTTCGGTAAGGTTTGCAAGTCAAGTTTAGTCAATTTTATCTATAAAGCAAATCACACATTGCCCCAAGGGGGCTTGACAATCTGACAGTATGAAACATCCTCTGGCTAGACCCTCGGTTCGGGTTAGGAAAAACTGCACTCACTCTCTTTCTGCCACACACACAGTAACCGTTTGTGTAGTAATAGGTCTATGGTGGGTTTAAGATGCTACTGCAAAACAGGGATTCAGTAACACTGTATACAAAGCAGACAGAGGTGAAGGTGTAATGCTGCTAGAAAGAATAAGAACAAGATTACATCTAAGGACCTTGAAATAGTTTAGACTTCAACAGGTGGACTAAACAAAGTTTGAAGTTGATGGTATTCCATATTATCTACAAATGTAGTTGGATAAATAGTAGGCTTGATAAGTGACTGAAATGAACCAGCTCACACTAGTTTGTAAAGTCATTGAGGAGTATTTTCTAATACCTGCCACTCCATCAAAATGCATTCAAACACATCAGCTATAAAGAATGCTTTGTAGTCGGTGGAGGGGGTTTTCCCCCGTACTAATATTAGGGCTTAAGTGTGTTCAAAATGAAAACACCATCTGTCTTTCCAATGTTGATACAATGTACACTAAAACATGAAGCATGTACTGTCAGTACCACAACATTCAGCCAGCAAAATCATGTTAATGCACAGCACCTATAACCGCTGCATGTAGTGTAACAGCCTTACGTTCATGAAAAACTCAGGTTCAATGGCCATAAACACAGCAACAACTGTCAATGACCTGCAAAACAAGAGGATGAGTTTCATCAGCTGAAGCATAAAATCCACTATAATGTTCGAGATGGAGCATTATGGGTTTCCCATCTCCTATAAACAACATGATGTAAATTGTATTCTGAAGGAATGTCTAAGCTGTGTCTTTGGGGGCCTTTATGTGTATGGACCGCAAGGTAATTTATAAACACACGCAAAAAATCTACTCCAAAAAAATAAATCCAAATCTAGTCAGATATAGAATATAACCGGCGACTGACTGTTTTTCCTGGCCAAGGTCAGGGTCCATGAACACAACACGAGCGGAACGTGTCATCACATGGTCACATCATGTCAAAAACTTCAATATTAAACGAGACGGTCATTGACATCAGCGAATGCAGCATGGCGAGTGTAACAAAGAGAAAGGTGGATGCGGAATGTTCCAGGAGAAATGGACAAACGATTATTTCTTTGTGGAAGTAAAAGGCCAGTGTTTGTGTGGACGCGCTTGCGGTCATGAGAAAGGCTCTCGAGCTGCATTACAGCACGAAACATGCCAAACTGCACGAGCTGAAAGGACGAGTCGAGTGCGTTTGAATAAAGTTAACATTGTGTGTTTTTAGACTTTTATTTTGCTGAGCGATAAAGTCCTGCTTGAAAAACAAAAACAAGCGCCGCCCCCCTCAGCCACCACTGTTCGAAAGCATTAATGTTATTCCAAAGATACACCATGAATAAAACTAATCTGAATTAATGTTAAAACACTACCGCTATGGTCGGGACTTGGACCAGCAGCAGACGAGCTGCACTCTGGCTGCTCGCAGCAGCAGAGCTAACATCAGCAGAGCTAACACCAGCAGAGCTAACACCAGTAGAGCTAACACCAGCAGAGCTAACACCAGCAGAGCTAACATCGGCAGAGCTAACACCAGCAGAGCTAACGTTATAGCAGAGCTAATACCAGCAAAACGAGGCTACCTGTTAGCTTGCAAACATCGGAATGTTAGCATTGTCATTGTAATCATGTTAGCATGCTGATGTTAGCATTTAGCTTAAAAATCTGCTGTGCCCAAGTACAACATTATCAATATTTCCTCACAGGACTCATTTCTACCCTTTCCAACAAAATGAGCGTATATTTTGAAACAAGGGGAAACCTGCTACATTCCCTTGTAGCGTTTACCTTTCAACAGTCTCCCTCCAGCTTTCCCTACTAAATATTTGGAATATGATTTCTTTAAAGTAAGTCTTAGGTCATTTCTTTTAGTAACTTGATTTTTCTCAATCCTTGAGTTTCTTAGTACCCACAGAAGTCCAACATTACATCTTATATTCTCAACAGGTTCTGAGAGAAAAGGTAACACCAGCAGAGCTAACGTTATAGCAGAGCTAACATCGGCAGAGCTAACATCAGCAGAGCTAACACCAGCAGAGCTAACGTTGTAGCAGAGCTAACATCGGCAGAGCTAACACCAGCAGAGCTAACACCAGCAGAGCTAACACCAGCAGAGCTAACGTTATAGCAGAGCTAACACCAGCAGAGCTAACACCAGCAGAGCTAACGTTATAGCAGATCTAACACCAGCAGAGCTATCACTGCTGCTGATTCAGGCTGTGTGTTTAAAAAACGCGGATATTTTCGCCTGAGTTTCCGAACGTTGGAGTCGACGTCGCTCCATTTATAATTAATATGTTGGATTTTTGACTTTTTTGCACTTTGTAGTAGTGATGGCGAGATGAAGCTTCATGAAGCATTGAAGCTTTCCATCCAATTGGTTCGCTCATGGGCCGAAGCTTCATGGTGCTTCATTTGCTCTACTGCGCCATCAAGTGGACAATAAATGTAAAACCGGCAGAATTATATTATTATATTATTATTATTATAATGGCATGGCTTAGGTGTGTAAAGTAGTGATGGGCCAATGAAGCTTTTGTGAAGCACTGAACCACTTCAGCCAATTGTTTCGAAAATGGGTTCATTACTCGAAGCTTCTGGCGAAGTGCAAGGCTGCAGTGGATTTAAAGTATCTTTGCCCTGAAAATTCTTTGACGCACACATATAAGACTGAATATAATGTTCTATTTAAAAATAAAGATTGATGTTATTACGTGTTATTGAGAAGAGAGTGCCTGGAAAAGAATGTGGGCTTTTTACACCTTAAATGATAGTGCAGTTTAAGATTGGACAGAGAAGGGGAATGACATGCAGCAAATAGCAGCAGGTCTGTTTCGAATACCCGGGCCGCTGCAGAAAACATTTGAATGTGGGTCGGCTGCTCTACGAGCTGCGCCACCAGGGATGTGTAATGTACACGTTGGATGTACATTATTTTTTCAACAGATTTAGATTTGGTATCTTTACTTGTTCACAAGGAAGATCAGCTCAAAATTTTCCCAGACAGGGGAAAATCTCGTCTTTCTTGCTGGTTCCATCGCAAAAAGAAGAAGCTCGAATAAATCGCAAACAAACGCACAATACAGTCGGAAGTCCACAAATTATGAGGGGGCTCAATTGCTCCCCCTTATATTTCGAATCGCACGCCAAACCCGCGAACCTGTTCCTGAATCAGTCACGTGGTACGGCAGGTTCGCGAGGCTTCGAACGTCATCACATACGTCATTAACACAAAGAGCTTCACAAAAATCTTCCGCGATTACTCGACACACGCTTCGAAGCCTCGACACGGAAGCACACATCACTACTTTGTAGTTTTCTCCTCTCCTTTCCTCTCGTTTGTTCGCGAAACAGAGAGAATGTGAATGCGCAAAGCAATGCCGTAAAGACCGAAACGTGCACATAAATTAGATAAATAACATAAGCGTTTGGTTTATTTAATAAAAGAGCACATTTGGCGCTATATATTTACATAAAATAAAACACGAGGTTCCGTTGGGGGAGTGGGGCAAGGGACCTGGCCCAAAAAAGGTTGAGAACCACTGATCTAAATCATCATAAGATGTAGATTTAGATGAGTGTTAGTAATGGGCCGTTCATTCAATGAATTGCCAAATGCGTCAGAAAATTCCTCAACTGACACTGTAATGGAAATAATTTTAATTTGTAACTTGGAGGGTAACTTGGAGAAGGTCTCTGACGGACCCCTCTGGTGGCCAAGTGAAGTCACACTTGTGGGTAGTGATGGGTCATGCGCACAAGCATCGGCTCTGAGAGCCGGCTCTTTGTAGTGAATCAGAAGAGCCGGCTCGCATCGAGTGAGAGCCGGCTCCCAGTTTTTTGCCCATTCGCTGCTTAGGTTTCACTTTCAGTGCTCAGTCCCAGCTCTCGTTACGACAGAGGTCTGTTATGATTGGCCAGCATGGCGACCAGCATGCGGCATTCACGTGAGAATTAAGGATGTGTAAACAGAGAGGGGGCGGGTCAGACACACAACTTGACTCCACTGCAAGTGAAGAGAGAGACAGAGCGGTGAGGACTGAGGAGCGTGTGTGCGTCTTGCATTGTCGTGTAGTTTAACTATGAGTGACACTAGAAAGCGAAGCAGCATCTGGCTGCAGTTTAAAGATATTGGGAACAACAAAGCAGAGTGCCTTCACTGCAAAACGAAGGTCACTATAAGAGCAGGTTCCACCACAAACCTGCATAGACATATCAGAACTGTCCATCCTACAGTGCAGTTAGAGGAGAGAGGGCAAGCCAGCTCACCATCTACTGATCCTGGTGTGTCTCATACCAGAACAACAGCTGCTGTAACGTCTACTGCCATCCCCATGCGTGCAAGTATAACCTCTCCTACTGCAACTCAAAGCAAAATAAGTCAGTTTTTACCTAAACTGATGACCCCAGCCAAACAGCACAGTATTGATGATGAGTTGGCTAAAATGGTAGCTTCTGATTTTCAACCCTTTTCCATTGTGGAGGACAAAGGAATGAAAAACTTTGTCAAAGCCCTAAATCCCACATACACTCTACCCAGTAGAAAAACACTTTCCCAAACAATGATCCCAAAACTATATGACACAGAACGTGCATTATGGCAAGAAAGGGTGAAAAAAGCTCCATCAGTTTGCCTGACAACTGACTGCTGGACCTCCAGAACAACCTGTTCTTTCATGTCTGTCACTTGCCACTTTATTGAAGATTACAAGATGACATCTTGCCTTCTGGACTGCTTCGAGTTCACCGACAGACACACTGCAGAAAACTTGGCAGAGGAGCTACTAAGAGTGGCAAAAGAGTGGCAAGTAGAGGACAAAGTGGTGTGCTGTGTGAGTGATAATGCTGCAAACATCACCAAAGCCATAAAATTTTGGCTTTGGTGATGGACCCATCACCCATGTCTGGCGCATACACTAAACCTGGTGGTTAGAGATGCTCTGAAGGTGATCAAAACAACCGTGGATAAGGTGAAGGCTGTTGTGGAGTTTTTCCACAAAAGCACAGAAGCTAAAGTCCACACAGCGCCAAATGGGGATTCCTGAACTGAGGCCCAAACAAGAGTGTGCCACCAGGTGGAACTCAACATTTTATATGTTGAAACGAATGCTTGAAATAAAAGATGCCATCATCTCCACCCTGGCCCTCATCAACGCATCTATTGAGCCATTAAGCCAAGAGGAATGGGAGCTGGTGAAAGAGGTCTGCGCCGTCCTGCAACCATTCCAGGAGGTGACTGTGGAGATAAGTGCAGACAGGTACCTAGAACCATTGAAGCATTGTTTTCTCTACTACTATTCAGGCACTATTATACATTGCAAACACAACACATACAGTATAATGCATCACGTATAATATGCCACATACTTTTAAAAAACTAAATTCTAAAAGTTGCTGTTTTCTCTCCTTCAGCTATGTCACAGCCTCGAAAATGCTCCTGCTTTGCAAAGGTCTGCAGCGGGTGACAGCCGAGAATCAATGGACAGTAACTGTGCAGAAAGTGAAGGAATTAGTTGCAGCTCTTTGTTCAGCCATGGACCGCAAATTTCTGCGGATGGAGTACAACACTGTCCTTTCAGAAACTACCTTATTGGATCCAAGGTTTAAAAAACTTGCCTTCAGTGATGGTAGAGCTATTGATGAAGCTCTTCAGAGGATTAGTGCAGCAGCAGCAGCAAAATGCACCCCCAGCAGCCAGCCAGCTCCACCATTAGAGGGCCAAGTGGAGGAGGAGCAGCACCTCTGCTGTTTGGAGGCTTTTTGATGACAGAGCTACAGGAGATGCTTCAAGGAGAAATCCGACAGCTGATGCTATAATGGAGGTGAGGAACTACCTTGAGGAGCCCCTCATCCAGAGAGCAGAAGACCCACTGAGCTGGTGGCAGGCCAAGGCCTCAGTCTTTCCACTCCTGGTGAAGGTGATGGAGGGGAGACTATGTATTGTTGCCACATCAGTTCCTTCTGAGAGAATCTTCTCCAAAACAGGGCAGATACTCACGGAGAGGCGAAATCGTATCAGCCCATCCAAGCTGAGGCATCTGATCTTCCTGAATGCCAACCTGCCCTGAGGACTAATGCTGTTTGCTGGAGTTTGGTTCTGGTTTTGGTTCTGTTCTGTGGATTTGTTTGAAGTTTATTGTTAATTTGTGCAATAAAAAAGTTTAATTTAAATAAACAAATGTAAGAGTGGTTTTGTCACAGAATAAATGCACAGAATTAGGCAATTATAAGGTCTCTCATAAAAACACTGAAAGCAAAAGGGTTTTCAACACATAAACCATGATTTTTTTTTCAAAGTTAAGGTAAAATATAGGCTACAAAAGATCCTAAATAAAGAGCCGTTCGGGAGTCGAAAGAGCCGGCTCTTCTTTGGGAGCCGAGTCAAAAGAGCCGGCTCTCAGAAAAGAGCCGAACTTCCCATCACTACTTGTGGGCACCTCTGAGGTTTATTAGCAATTAACTTCTCATTAAGATACAAACAAAAACAAAAATGAATTAAAAGAAAGGAGAAAAAACTGATAAGAACGAGTAAAGACAGCAATACGGGAGCAACACAGCAAAGACTTCTGTTCTTCAAGAAAAGTGACTTGTGTTAATCTTACATTTACCGTAAATATGTGCTTCGAGGGTCCCCTGCTGGCACGATCAGAGTAGAACCGTCTGCCCCGTGTTGGCTATCACCGGAAAATACGTCATTGTGTCTTCAAAATAAATAATACCGAGCCACTGTATTTTGATATTGTATTTATGCTGTGGGTTTAAATACAGTTCAGTTCCCTCATTTATTGATTCACACACTTTTGTTCAAATGACTCCACCTCTTGTGAAATGTTGTTTCTGAGGGCTTTGAGGAACTGTACTCTGCACAGCTACAGACGAAACGATAATGTGAAGATAAGGTAGTAGCCTATATGTCAAGGGGAGTATTCAGGTAGAAGTGTTTTGTGAGGAACATTGACTTTTCAGGTCATGTCACATTTATTCTGAAGGATCCGGACCGGAAGTTGTTGTTGTTGGTGCCGCCGCAGCTCGTGAAACACGCGCGAGGGAAATTGAGTCGCTAACGTGAGTGGGAAGTAGGCAACAAAGTAGATAAAGTTAGGAAGTAGCTTTATTTCGTGCTAAAGTTTTCTTTTGTGACTAAAGCAAGCACGGGAGCATGTAACATAGCTAGTTGAGATCACATTAGCGACTAATGTGTAACTTCATTCTGTAAGCGCATATGCGTCAATGTTTTGAATGTTAGCCAGCTAGCAAAGCATAGCTAACCTTACTGGCAACTATAAATAACGTCGACGTTTAGAGCTAAGTTGTACTATATAAGAAACCATTCAATGTGCCGTTTTGTTGTCGTAGGGTGAAGATAAAGGGAGGTTTGTTGTTAAGTATTCCTGTTAGCAGCCGGAATGTCCCCTCCTCTATATGTCCGCTGGAGTCATGAAGGGTCAACGAACATATCAGACAGCGATTCAGAGGAAGAGGTACGTTTACATTTAATTTCTCACTGGTCTCTTTTACTTTATCATAACGAAGAGGTATTTTTCATTGTCCTCCCTTACGGTCAACTGACGATAATATCCGACATCTTTGAGCTGCCCTGCTTACTTACTGAAACCAACGCAGACGTTTAGCTACTTGTAGTACTGCTGATCATCTAACGTTAGTTTTTGAAGCAGACGTGAGTTCATGTAACGTAAATGTCGCTGCATGGCTATTTTAATGCTGTAACCATTGACGGTTGTTTACTTTCCCACAGCCAAAGCTTCCCCTCAATCACTTCTATCCATATATCCGCTGTGCCCTTTGCTGCGGCTTCCTCATCGATGCCACCACCATCACAGAGTGCCTGCACACATGTGAGTTATAACTGTTAGCTCCTGCAGTCCTCGGAGGACCTTGAGGATTCAATCAGTTCCACATGAACCGGGTGGTTAATTTAATAAAACATTTTCCTCACTGAGTGCATAGAAATGATTGGGTTACACCTTTGGGAATCAAACCTTTTTGGATACAGTAAAACACATGGTAAACAAAGGGAGTGATGTGCAATAACAATGAAAACTGTGGATGCTGTGTTTTAAGTATGCATCCTAGACCACTAAGCTGTCAGGACGCCCATACTAACATTTCATTCCTACCATGATGTCCCCATACCACACGTCAGATTTAACAGGAACATACATATGCTGTTCAATGTGAAAGCCGATATACAGTAGCTCATCACTGATCAGCATACAGAAACAAACTTAACAAGAAATTTCAGTACAGAAATGCCAAAGATATGTTATATGAAATGAAGCAGTGTCTCCATAGTTTGTCAACAATGATTTTAGACATGTTCATACTCAAAATGCACTGCTCACTAAATGTCTTGGTCACAGTACTTTTACAAACACATTTAATCTTAGGAAATATTTCCAAAAATGTTTGTTTATGTTAAAACAAAATAGATCTCTGCTATAAAGTCATGAGGTCTCAAATAAAAATATGTATATCATTATTAAAAGTCCATATTAGGCTGGCTATGCCACATACATAAGCTCCTGACTGTGTCTTACATTACTATGTGTTTTGTCTTCTCCAAGTTTGCAAAAGCTGCATCGTGAAGCACTTTTTCTACAGCAACAGGTGTCCCACATGCAACATTGTAGTCCACCAGACACAACCGCTTTACAACATCAGGTAGGTCTGTCAATATTTGATGTATTTGTTGATTTGTGTCACCTTCTGTACCTGTTGAATTAATAGATGGCTATCAACTAAAACATTTTATAGTTGAGTTTAAGTTGTTCAGGGGTAAAAAGTAATTAAACATGTGGAAAAACACTTCAGAATTATTCTGGAAATCGTTCAGTAATTTTCATATACGTACTTTTAGTTCATTTTCAAAACTTTTAGGACTTTTAGGATTGGAAATCTGCTGTCACTCAGATCTGTGATAAAGCAGTTGGTGTTAAGATTCAAACACTTTTCCTCTGTTTTCCTGCAGGCCTGACAGACAACTGCAGGATATTGTTTACAAAATGGTTCCCTTCCTGGAGGAGTGTAAATACAGTATATATACGGTCAGATGTAGTTTAAAGTTATTTGTGTACATTATCTGTTTGAATTCTAATGTAAACTCTTTTTTTTGTCTTTGTGCCACAGTCGAAAGAGAACAAGTGTGCAACTTCTACAAAGACAGAGGGCTGGAGGTGCCAAAACCAGGTAATTGTTCAGACTTAAAAGTTTATGTAAAAAAGGCTTGGAGCAATGTTAGATGAAGGCCTGTGATCCTCTGTGTAATGTAATGTTCAGTATTTCACTGTCTTTCTGTGTTAATAGCTTATTGAAGTATTCACTTAAATTAATTGCAATTTTAATTCACACACTTGGGGTTGGACTGACAAAACAAGACATTTAAAGACATCATCTTGAACTTTGAGAAACTGGGATGGACATTTTTACTGCTTTCTGACATTTTATAGACCAAACAATTATTTGCTTGATGTTAAAAATAATCGTTAGATTAATCGAAATGAGAAAAATTGTTAGTTGCAGCCCTAACTGAAACACAACCCAAACACAATACAGTTTATCATACTGTGATCAGTGGTGTTTGCATTGGAAGTCTGTACCAACAAAAAAAACAAGGTCCTTTGTGAATGCATGTGTTTGACATTTTAACCTTTTGTGTTTTCATTTTGCATTTAAATCTAAGTATTAATGTACTGCAGGTTCAAAGTTGGAGATTTTCTGCATAACAGTAGCAAAACATGAGAGTTTGCAGCTAAAACAATTACCCCGTGTTTTTGTCTTTCCTGTTCTGCAGTGGTGGTCTCCCCTCCGTGTCCTGTTGTGTTAAAGAGGCAGAAAAAGGAAAACATTCCCCCATCTGTGTTCACCATTCCTCCTGAGCTGGATGTATCTCTGCTGCTGGAGTTTGTTGGGTAAGGATCTCATGCTGATGCTGGACACACCTGGGTCACAGTTACAGCTATGAAGTGTACTCACCCTACACAAATAAAATCTAGTTTGCAAATGTATTATTCCCTCTTATTTATTTGACCTTAATTGTTTCTCATTTCCATAACATATTTTCATTGTTTTAATTAGTTAATCAGCCACACCTGGTATCAGGTTCATAGGGAGAAGGTTCAGTCTCTGGGGCTTTCAGACTGAGTCAAATGGCAGAGCATTTGTCTTCTTTTCTTTTCTTATTGTTCAGCATGATGTTGAAAAGCAACAACACATTGCCCTCCTTGTAAGAAGAATAGCAAAAACGTTTCTGTTTCATAGTAACAGTGTTCTAACAAGTGTAACCAAAAGGCATTTCCTCAGCAGACATTGAACTTGTCGTTACGGTAGAAGCTCAGGTGTTACTAATAACATTAACGATGGCGCTGCTCACAGTAAGCCATCAGCATGCACAGGAGCAGGAAAGGACCCTGCAACTTGCAGGCCTAAATGTAATGCAGCCATTATTAGAGTTGGGTACTGTTCACATTTGCACTGATACACGTACCTGGAATAAAGTAGCGGTACCCAACGATACCTTTTCCCGGTACTTTACTATCTCTTGTAATAACCACAAACAAAAGTAAAATCTTTTTGATTTCAACCATATTTATTAAGAACATTTTGTTATTTATTTAAAACATTGTGCACAACACACAAAATAAAGTAAATCATCATTCTCTAATCAGCTCTAGGTCCCCATGACCATATCTTTTGCTTTTAGGATACAGTGTAGTTACATAGACATGCCACTAGATGGTCCCATTGTCTCAATGGACAGCTTGCTTTGTACCAGACACTTGTCCTTACTAAATATTGACTCCTGTTTTTCAGGGCTGAAGAGGGCATCAACAATTATAAGGTAACAACTTAAAATATTCATAACAGTAATTATTAGATTATAGTTGTGCACTGTAACAGAAACTATAAGGACAGGATGGGTAGAAACTAGAGGCTGCACCCAGTCCTGCTGATCCATTTGAGCATCCCTAATCGAGCTGTCTTGTAACAAGAGGGCCTGTTAGATAACCTGTCAAGAATAGTTGTCTCAGAATAATGCATTATTCATCAGTTTTAGATGTCTCCAGTTTAATACTGTTTACCCTTTAGTTTTAACTATGACACAGTACAGTCCACCCTGAACACCCTGTCCCTGTTTAGCCATTAGAGAGGCGGTACGTTCGCGTGTCGGGCGAGGCCACTGTCCGCCACGTGGAGCTGTTCATCAGGAGGAAGATGGAGCTGAGTTCAACATGCCAGGTGAGTCTGCCAGGCTTACAGCTAATGAGTTCTTAAAGTGACATGACTGATCCTGAGTGGTACTCTAGACAGACTTGGAACTAGGACAGCAAAGGAAGTTGGTATTACATCATAGTGCTGGCGTGCACCGTGAGCAGGGTCATTTGGTGTATGTGAGTAAGTGAGTACGTATTAGAAGACAGAAATTAAGGGCAACACACACCTGTGGCGTAAGATGCACGTATACCCAAATATGGTGCTTGTCAACTCTAAGAGAAAAGTAGCAATTTGATCACATTCCGGGATGGGAGCATCCTGGCTACTGTAGTCTGCAGGGGTTGTTCAACATGTGAATCATAAACCAACAGTAGATTTTACCATTTTTAATGGTTGTAAACTAATTTAAAAGGTATTTGAAAAGATCATTGTAACCTTGTCATAAGACTTTGTATGGAATCCAAAAGGTTATTTATAGGTCACATGCCTAATTAATGCACTGACACCGTCCTGATAAAGTCAGGTTGATGAACTACCATTGCTACCAGGAACTGAAATAAATCAAATGATAGCCTCATTTAAATGGCATTTAACCAACTCGCTGAATAGAGACAGTAGGAGATCAAAAAAGAAATAAAAAGTGCACAACCGTGAGAACTAGAGAAGGAGCCTGCATGTAGACAGAAAAAGAAGTGAAGCAAACACGTGTGAAACGTCTGTTAAGTAGATCAGTGTCACACACATCAGCTGTCTCAAAGGGGTCAAAGGCAACAGGACAGAATTGAAGTTGTTATCCAACAAGCTTCCTCTGTTTTGTTGATTGGTGAGAAACTTATGTCAGCATCAGCCATATCCAAAGATAACTAAAGCACATATGTACCCTGGGGAGAAGAAACAACCAGCAGAGTCCAACATGGACGGGTCAACTGCTCAGGTCGAAACCCAGCAGGGTGCCTACATCTAGAGGACACATGCACTCCTGAAGAACGACCTTAATCTCGGTATAATCACATGATTAGTGCAGTGATACCACATGTCCGTGTCAGAGCAGCGGACATGCTGTAAGATCAAGATTACAAATATTAGTGTTACAATCAGAAGTGTCCTCCTTTCCTCTGAGCGAAGACTAACAGAAATGTGTGTGTGGTCAGTTTGACAGTGTTCATGTGTAGGTGTGTTTTGTGTTTGGTAACACGTGGATGAGGATTAGCAGTTTAAAATTGATTTGCTGTCCTCAATGTTGCACCCTGGCATGTCTGGACAAACTTGTAGAGGACAGAGAAAGACTAGCAAAAGGCACTGTCCATTTTAGCAGAGGTCACAACAGTTGTATAACTTTCACCTTTAAATTCTTATTTGCAAGCAATTCTTTGCCCTTTTTAACATCTAAAAAATAGGGACAGGAAACAGCAAGACATGCAACCCAAAATAAATATTATACAATTAGTGGAGGAGGTATACATTTTGTACATCAGGACACGTTAACTGATACTGGAATTCTGTAAAGTATCAGATAAAACACAAACTACAACACATTTGTTCTGTTACCGTAATAAAGCTTTTGTTCTTTGATGTCACTTTTTTATTCTTAAACTGACGAATAACTACATAGTATCTTAATTGCTCAAAATATAAGGTGACTCAAAATGTCAACCATATTTTCAGTTTCGGCAACCAAAAGCCTGTCCTGCAGTAGATTGTTTAGTTTGGTCAAAACCAAACCATTTCTGAAGTTGTGAAGCACTTAGAATGTTGATAGTTCTGCAGAGGACTGACCTGAATGCCTTGAAACTTTTAGGCAAAATGATAAAACACACAGAGTTGTCTCGAGGTATCGCGGGAGTTGTGCTGGTCAGCTCGGTTGAATCTCTGCTGTAGTGGTCTGAAGTGTGTCTGTGTCCTGCAGGTGGATGTAGTCTGTGGAGATCACCTCCTCGATCACTTCCAGGCACTCAAAGACATACAGAACTCTGTGGGTGAAGAGGCTCTACAGGTAAGCAGCACAAAAACAAACAATACAAACACATTTTAATAATGAAACTTTTGAAGAAGGCCAGGAAAACCTTTGAGTGATCCTTTTGGTGTTGTTTCCATTTTCCTCCAGGACGGTCTATTGGTGCTGCACTTTGGCCTCGTCCTGCCCTCCCAGTCTTGAGCACGAGCGGTGGATGTAGTCAATTCCTGACGGTAGAAAGTCCAAGAACATGACACTTGAATTTTATTTATTTATTAACATTCTGAAATGAACAGATGTAACATTTGACTCTGGAACATCAACCTTGCATTAGATTTACTGAAGTGCCAGCATGCAAAATGAATTGTACCGGATGAATGGGACTGACACATTCCTCGTCATACTGCCAACATGTCTTTTAGACATTGTTCAGCGTGCTTCCTCTGCACGAGAATGTGCCTGCTGCTGTAGCTGAAACTGGACTGACCCACTGTTAGTGGGTCTGAAACTAAACTGTCTGTGAAGGTAGTAATATGATGTCTTGTCTGGAAAAACGGCATCACCTTAGTTCACCTCTCTTTGGAAACCAGGTACTGGTATCTCAATTCTTCCTGTTTATCTCTCAAGGGAAGAATGGGATTTCAGATAAGTAGTTGTGATTTAAAGGGCTTAAATCAAAAGGGACGACAACTACCAAAACGTTTGTGTGTTAAACTCATATCTACACTATATGTTTTAATTACAGCTTTCTTTGTGTTGATTTACACATTTAATTTAAGAGCTTTTGTATAGATTAATGCGTTTGTATTGTCTTGATGTTGCTTGTTAAAAATACCTTTCCTACTTGCTTTTGTCAGAATTAATTAATAAATGAATTCACGACTGAGAAGTGTTTCCCAATTCATCCATGTTTCCTGTTCTGTTTTCAGGTTTATGCCTAATATCTTTAATACCAGCACCATACACATACATGATTTGGGATGATACCAATGTTAATGTACTTCTATCACCAGTGTCTACTACCATTTATTATGTTGTTTAATATCTTGTTACACTAAATTAATTTCCTCATTCATCAAAAGCCAACTATTTCTGAGTGTCTTCCACCCTTCAGTGGCTAGTGATCTCAGAGTTCTGCAAACTCTAGGAATTTAACTAAAGAAGTCGTGTGAATCAATTCTCTGCACTCATTAAAATATAGCTGCAAATTAACATTGAGTTGAGGTTCTTCCCCAGTGTGTCACCCTGCACTAAAAAGTAAATTATGGACATGTTTCACTCTTTTCTGACATTTTATAAACCAAAATAATTGTCAGATTAATCGATAATGAAAACAATTGTTTAGTGTAGATTACAATGCATTTGTAAATATACTTACTTGCATATGAAAGCAGAGAAAACGATTTGTCAGTTTATTTAATGCAACAGAAACAACAGTGAGTGGTGTACACATTGACACAGCAGCCAGATGAGATGATCTGTACTAACGTACTGAATATCTTTCACAGCTATTGCATTGTGAACATGGTAACAATAAACCAGGATGGCTGTTCTTTCACTATAGGGTTTTTCCATCACAGTACAGTACCTGAATATGTTAGCAACAGAGAACACATCTATACTTCATAATGTCATAAAACATTGTCATCCCCTATACACCCTAAAGTGCTTTAATAAGTATAAGGAGACAGTTGCTAAAGCTCAAACTCTGCATGATGCTTTATAGCAAACTCAACAGCTGATACAGTCTGATAACTTCATAGCACAAGTTCATTAATAACACGCTGCAACAACAGATAAGTGGAACGAAACTAACGCTTGGTGTCTATCTGTGCTAATCTTTTTTTTTTTTTTCTTACCTGTCACAAGTTTCAGTACAATATCACAGCAGCAGCAACGAATGAACATTTACCCCCATTTAATACCCGGTCACATATTTATATATTTGCAACATGATTTCCTCTGAAGATGCTCAGATAAATTCCTTTGTTTCGTGTTATAGAGTTACAACTCAGTAATACTGACAAGGTGTCCAAAGATCTTCTAAACACTGAGACCTACACCTCAGGAACTACGAGAAAATTGATTATCACCAAAAATATTAACTTTCAGCTCCAATTCCAAATGTTTGTCTTAGTGTTGCCTTTAACAAATACAGTCACTATGAACTCACTATACATATACAGCATATCTCACTATCCAGATTCCTCTGCCTGTCTTCCTTCAGTTGGAGTTGATGTCTGCCTCATCTTTATCCTCACTGCTCTCCTTGAAGCTTTCCTTTGTGGCCCCTTCTTTCTCCCTCGGGCTGCTCCTGGAGGAGCCGGCTGAGGCTCGAGGCAGGTAGCTGTATGTGGCAGCACCAAACGACATCCCTGAGTTAAAGTGAGTCTCCTCCCCCTCCAGCAGTTTCCTCATAGGACCAAAGGAAACAAATTTCAGACTTAATGCACTTCACAATTTCTTTTTAACGAGTTAAACAGTCAAGAGATCTTTTCTTCTGGTTGTCCTTTAATGCAGTCAGCACCTGTAGGCAGCTATCTCTATATCCAGGGCCATCTTGACGTTGAGCAGGTCCTGATACTCTCTCAGGTGCTGGGCCATCTCGCCCTTCATGTTCCTCAGCTCAGTGTCCAGGTGGCCAATAGTGTCCTGTTGCATGAATAAAAAATGAGGGAGATTATCAGTTATTATCCACTGTGCTATAGGCTTCTCTGTGCTTTAACTGTTGGCCCTTCTCTTTCGTACAATAACCTTTGAGGCTTAGCTCTACCTTCTCTAATACCTTCCTATATCCAATTTAACAGTTCACAGGTTAATCTAATTAAAACGCAGGGTCAAGTCACTAAGAACCGTTTCAGTCAGTCTCACAGTCACAGACTGCCACACACGAAAGGTCATGTTCTGACTTAACACCTTCAAACTAAATTGTCAAACTTAATGTAAGTAAAGAAAGAGCCGGAACTTCATTCATCTATTATTACAGAAAGGATTTGTTTTTATCTTGTGTGAATTTGCTGATTCTGCCGTTTGCTGTTAAATGAATAGTTTGACATTTTGAGAAATATATTTATTGCCTGTCTTGTCGAGGGTTGGATGAAGATTGATATCACCAGAGGTACAACCGGCGACCAGTTAGCCTAGCTTAGCACAAAGACTGGAAACAGGGAAACCTGCCTACCAGCAACTCTTAAGCTCACTAATACCATGTTATAATGTGTACGATGAATCAAACCGAATGTTGTGGTTTAGGGGGAAGGTAATACGCTGGACTATTTGTTGGCCGTGAGCAGGGACTTTCTGAAGTTTTAGCGTTAGGTGCTGGGGATGGATTCTTTTTTCAAACTTTTTTTCCTCCTGTCTCGTTTTCAGAGAGCGCATGAGTGATTGTTTTAAATTAAGATGGTCAGCACGCTAGATTCCCTTGCTGAATCCTTGACAGATAAAGGCCGGGGCCCTCTTGCTGTGTGCAGTTAGCTAACAGCTTTACTCAAGCTGTGACATAATTCATGAGGAACTTGACCCTGAGATGTGCTCTTCTCCAATCCTTTTATTCCACAGAGTTGTAGACAGTAATGAGCTTCACGGTGCAGACTGCCTGCAGTGCTGCAGCAGCAGGTGACTCGGTATTTAACCAGTTACAATTCTGCTGCTTGCAAAGAAAGTGTAGCATTTTAGTTTTTTTTATTTTCTTATCATAATCATGTATAATATCTCAATTTCTCAGCACTGTTTCTGTGCCTGCTCAAAAACCTGCATGGAATTGGTTTCGGTTTTGCTTTTATCTGTAGGCCCATACCTAAATCATAATATCACTTTTTACATCCACCAAGGAAGTGAGTTATGTTTTCCACTTGTTTTTTTCTGTTATATTTGTCTGTTGTTTGTCTGTCAGCAGGAATCTGAACAAAAATGGGCCAGTTTTCATTCAACTTGGTGTGAGGGTGTAGCATGGGCCAAGGAAGAACTCATTTGCATTGGATCCTAATCACGGGGCAGATACACAAAATGTTCCACTTTTGTTATAATTGCTAGTTAGCGCATTTGTGCTGCATTCATGTGACGTCGGAATAATCTGAAAAATTAGTCCCGGCTAGCATTTATCAACGTGTTGTTTAAACATCAATACAATACAACACATCTTCTTTGTAGCGTCCGTGTTATTTCCATATAACGACTTAAATCTCACGAACACACCAAAGTCGGAAGCACAACTTCCCAACCCGAGGAAACTCGGGGAACAAGTGAATGCAGCTCTGGCTTTGTCCGAGGTCTGCTCTCTCCGAGTGCCTTTCAAGTTTGTTGATAGTTTTATGTCATACATATTAGTGTATTTATATGGTATAAGTCACAGCAGCTTTGTATAGTATCCGATTTTAGTGTATTTGTACTTGATATCCTTATTTTGTGTAATGCTAATTCAAAAATAATTATAATATTAAAGAGTTACTTGACCTAAATGATATATATATATTAAAACAAGTCAGCTCTGGTTGTACTTGCCCATAGAATAACTTTCTATCAAATAAAAAGTCCCTGTTGAAAACGAGCTGTTTGTCCTGTGGATTATCATTATCAAGAAAAACAGAAACATTTTTCAATTAAATTTCATTCACCTCCCTTATTTTATAGTTTAAATAAAACTACATCAGGTACAGACACCTGCAGAGGTGAATGAGATAAAGTGTTTTAATATAATTTGGGTGAAATTAGCCTCTAAGGAGACTATGGTACCGTAACGCGGATCACTGATTGCTGACCTGCATGGCTGTGACTTCAGAGTTGTGTGCGACCTCCATCTCTGTGATCTGCCTCTCCAGAGACTCGTTGGCACCCCTCAGGCTCTCGATCTCAATGGTCTTGGACTGCAGCTGCCTCCTGAACTCGCTGCTCTCCTCCCTGCTGGCCCTCATGGCCTCATTGGTCCTGCTGGCCTGCTCGTTGAGGCTGGCGAACTTGCTCTTGTACCACTCCTCGGCCGACTGCAGGTTTTTGGAGGCGATGGACTCGTACTGGTTGCGGATCTCCTTCAGAGCCGAGGTGAGGTCCGGATTGGCAAGCTCGAGCTCCACGGAGACCTGCTGCTTCTCCATCATGCTGTTCAGCTCCTGGATTTCCTCGTCATGCACATTCCTCAGGAAGGAGATTTCATCCATCAGCGACTCCACGCGGCGCTCCAGGTCCAGACGAACGGCCGTGGCGTCATCAACGTCCTTCCTGAAGGACCTCAAGGTCTGCTCAGCTTCATCCCGTGCCCTCGCCTCCTCATCGTACTTCACAATGAGCTTCTGAAATGAGACATGAGATGGGATTTAAAGATACAATATGTAACATTTCGGCAATGAAATGTCTAAAAACGACTAGACCGATGTTGTATATGTTGTTGAGCTGTGTAGGCTACTTACATTAAACCAAATGTTTTCAACAATTTTCAAACTTAGAGAAGTCTGTCATTTTAATCATGGTAACGGTACGTTTTATTTCCGTATCCCCTTTGCGCATGTGTCAGCGTTGTGGTTGTCTGCCAGCAGCTGTCATAAATTGACTTTTCATCCGGTTTTAAGCCACATTTTTACAATACACTTTTTCGTTTTTAACTTCATATTTTAACCCGAAAAAGAATTTTAGTCATCGGACGTCTGGGTCTTAAGTTATCAGAGAAACATCCTGAGCAAACTCGCAGCACCTCCGAGAAGTCGTGATTATTATTTTTTTTTTTTTACGCGAAACTGCTTTATTCAGTGTTTTAACTGGTTTTAATTACCGGGTCCGTTTAATTTGGTGAGGAGGAGACCTCTGTGAATAGTTCGGCTCCTGGTAAAAACCTACTGAACAATGAACAAAAAAGGAAAAGTAGCTGACTGCAATGCCAGCAATGATGGTGAAGACAACAACTCCCACGTTACTTAACAAAAACGGGGCTTTGCAATCCATCCATCCATCCATCGTCTACCGCTTATCCGGGATCGGGTCGCGGGGGCAGCAGCTCCAGTAAGGAACCCCAATCTTCCCTTCTCCGGGCCACATCCTCCAGCTCCGACTGGGGGATCTTGAGGCGTTCCCAGGCCAGTGAGGAGATATAATCTCTCCACCGAGTCCTGGGTCTTCCCCGGGGTCTCCTCCCAGCTGGACGTGCCTGGAACACCTCCCTAGGGTGGCGCCCAGGTGGCATCCTTGCTAGATGCCTGAACCACCTCAACTGGCTCCTTTCAACGTAAAGGAGCAGCGGCTCTACTCCGAGTCTCTCACGGATGGCTGAGCTTCTCACCCTATCTCTAAGGGAGACGCCAGCCACCCGTCTGAGAAAACCCATTTCGGCCGCTTGTACCCGTGATCTCGTTCTTTCGGTCATGACCCAGCCTTCATGACCATAGGTGAGGGTAGGAACGAAGATCGACCGGTAGATCGAGAGCTTTGCCTTCTGTCTCAGCTCTCTTTTCGTGCAACAGTAAATACTAAAAGGATACAGGAAATAAAAACCTCATTATCCTTTACTACCCAATGGTTTTACCTGCAGCTCATCCTCCGTGTTGTTCCTCTCGATTAGGATGCGGTTCTTGTCCCTGTTCAGCTCCTCCACCTGTGACCGCAGGTCCCTCAGCTCCTGCTGGTAGAGCTGAGCGACACGGGACGGCTCGCCCTGCTTCTGCCGCAGTGTCACCAGCTCCTTCTCCAACACCTTATTCTGCTGCTCCAGGTGTCGGACTTTATCAATGAACATGGCGAAGCGGTCATTGAGACCCTGTGCAATAGAATAAACAGTTGCTTTACTTCACACTAAATCATTCATAAGGGTTGAAATACCAGACAGAGAGCAAACAGGAGGGGTTGAATCACTTAACCGGATTTAAAAGCTCCTGCATCCTCCTAATATAATTTACCATCCAAGCTTACGAAACCACTTATTTAGATAGCTTATAATTAATAATAATAATTTGATAAATATTAATAACACAATTAATAATCAATTAATAACTTACAATGGGTTAAAGCTGCAGTAGATACACTTAAAGTTGCATTTGTCTCGCTCATCTCTTTATTTTGTATGACGCATCGAAGGCTGCTGACGTCAACTTATAAGCATTTTTCACAGCAGACCTTTTGACTTGTCTTAGTAGGAGAAGCACAAGTGTTACTAATAACACTACAATGACACTGACGCAGCTAAATGGAACTCAGCCATTATTAATTGTATTGTTCCCACCTGTAAATATACACTAGAACATGTATGAAGGGGATCTTTAGGCACTCACAGGGCCAGCTCACCGTTTGCAAGTTAAAAAAATTATCCTTGCGTATTGGTTAAAACAATGAATTGTTTAAAGTGTCTTTATACTCGTTACAGTTCAGAAAGAGGTCATTCTGACTCTAGAGTAGAGTTATGGTTTCCATCCAATATAAACTGATTTAGTCCCACTGTCAGGTAAATGAAAATACCTGGCCTGATACTCAAGGACTGGAAGCCTGTGTGCTGACCACCAACCAGAAGGAGAGAACATTACTGCTCCTCAGGTACTCTGACACGAGTCACTCCAACGTGCAGGACTAAAGTCTTTGGTGAGGCAGCTTTTAGTTTTTATGCCCTGAGCCGCTGGAACAGTCTGTGTGAAGATCTAAGAGCTGCTGGAAGTTTTAAAATCTTAAACATTCTTAAAACCTAGCTTTTCAGCCAGGCCTTTCATCAAAAATGGTAAATAGAGATGTTTTACATGATTTTATTCACCTTCTTATTGTATTGAAATTGTTTTAATATAGTTTTAAATGCAAGCTTTATTACTATTACTGTTATTAAAGTTTTTAACTCTATTTTATTTATTTTTTATCACCTTGTGTGTATTGATCTCAAATGATTGAATTGTTTTTGTCTTTTCTGTTGATTTCAGGGTCCACACTTCTGTCTTATTTTCTGCTTGTCAGTCATCTGTGATCAAATGATCCTGGTTGGAGCTCTTTAACCTGAGCTTATCAAACATGGAATTTGAAATGAAACCATTATAGAGTTATAAATTATAGAATACTTTTAAATAAATAATTTTGTAGTAACCCCACATGCAAAAACTGAGACATGTGTGTCGACCCGTCGCATACCTGCAGCTGCTCCTTCTCGTTAGTTCGAATCACTTTGAATTCGTTGTTGACCACGGAGGTCTGGGTCAAGTCCAGGGAGTCTGCGGGCACCGGAGAGTAAGAGCGGCCGACCCGTCTGTACAGGCTCATGGAGGACGCAGTGTTGCGAGGCCCAGCCATGGAGCGGAGCCCCGGGGAGCCCCGGGAAGAGGCGCTGCCCATGCGAGAGGAGGAGACGGGGAACTTGGGAGAATCCCCGAAAATCTTCCGGTAGGAAGACGAGGTGTAGCGGTCTCCGTGGTTCATCTTCACTGTGAGTCAGAGATAAAACTGAGGAGCTTAAAGAGCTTTGCAGGAGTTTATAGACTGCAGGTGGAGTGAACCATGTTCTGCACGAATGCATAACACTTGTGCAGTGGAGTGAAAATTACAAATTAAGTTTTGTTAGTTAAAGTGATCAAAACAAACACGGATGCAATTTTAAAAAAGAAAGAAAAAATATTTAAAACATTCTTCGAGCTCATTTCGCGTGCGTAAAAAAATGGAACCGTCCGCGGAGGATCATCACCACTTGCACCACATCCTGTTCCATTTTTGTCTATTTAAAACTTAAAACACTTACCACTTTCGAAATGTTGGTGATGAAATTATGGTGTTTTAGTTAGTTTTAGTCCATACAAGCTTTTCCATCTCCTGCTGTAAAACTGTAAAATGTTTGATGGTTCTTTTCTGCAGCACAGAGGTCTTGTGCATTATTGTCCAACACAATAAGAAAGTCAACTGTAAAACATGTGATTATTTAAAGGGCTTTGTGATAACTATAATGTCAAAGTAAAGATAAGATCTCTGTTTTGAGGAATTTCTGTCTTTCAAAGTAACGTTGCTTGTTGTCTGGCCTCGTTCTTTTTTCAAAAAATTAATTTACCGATTAAAAATGACACGGCTTTATCTAATGAGGGTTAAACTGAGGATATTATCACAGACAATTAAAACCCTCTAATGTAAACTAATTTATTTTATGCCCAGAGGACAATATATTATTAACAAAATAAAGTATGACCAATAATACTAATACTAAAAACAATAATAATACTGTCACTTTCACCGATGGTAGGTCACAACAGCTTTTACTATTTATTGTAAATGTTGTATGTAACTTGATGGCAGACCAAAATCAAACTTGGTTGTTGTCGCTTTGTGAGCTCTTGGCAAGACGATGGTGTCTGTCACACAAACTGTGTGGTCTGTACTCAGCCAAATATTGTTTATGAGGTAAGAGAAGTTTCTGTCTGTACTACAGCGAGTGTTTCTGTAGTCCCAACAACTCCAACTTTACATTACAGTTCATTTAGCTGACGCTTTTGTCCAAAGCGACGTACAAAAAATGCAAACAATCATGGAGATACAATTCTGAACAGCAAGAATCTTGTAAGTACAATAGCTTCAAATAGGTACAATCGTATAAATGAACACTGTCTTCAAATAAGCCAGTTTGAAGTGCAACAACATAAGTGCAACATACAGAAACAATAGAATACAAATTCAACTATTAGCTATAAATAAACCAAACCATTATAAGTGCAACATACAAAGAACAGTTATTTAGTTTTCTTCATTTGCCAAGATGCAGTCGAAACAGGTGAGTTTTCAGTCTGCGACGGAAGGTGTGAGGACTGTCTGCTGTCCTGACATCCTCCTCCATTTTGGGGCCAGGATAGCAAACAGGCGGGTTTTGTTTGAGAGAAATCTGGATCCCACTCGTAGTGAGGGAGTGGCGAGCAGATTGGTCCACGAAGAGCGAAGTGAACGCGCTGGGGTGTATGGTTCGACCATGGCCTGGATGTAAGAAGGGGCTGATCCATTCACAGCACGGTAGGCCAGCACCAGAGTCTTGAAGCAGATTCGAGCCGCCACTGGTAGCCAGTGAAGGGAGCGGAGAAGCAGTGTGGTGTGGGAGAACTTGGGTAGATTGAAGACCAGTCGAGCTGCTGCATCCTGGATGAGCTGTCCAGGCAGTCCAGCGAAGAGGGAGTTGCAGTAGTCAAGGCGTGAGATGACAAGAGACAATTAATTAATGTAGTGCAACATGAACTTTAGGAATGTACAAGAATGAACAGTATCTCATGCATGGGTTAATGCATGAAAATAAATGACTGCAACAACTAAGGCTTCTCATTCATCATGATTCCTGAGTTTTTAATGATGTCTTCTTCATCTGTAAATCTTAAAGGAACAGTGCACATGTATTCTGTAATGTAAAATAATTACTGAGCATAACTTTTTCATGTTTGTGGCTCTTCAGATAAAGTGGTGACCTGGTCATGCCTTTGATAAATAACATATGATTAATGGTGGTGTATTAACCGTTTGTTGCTAATGAATAAATCATCTTTGTGAGCTGTCTAAAACAAGATTTAACAATATAAACATGGTATGATTAACTAGAGGGCAGTGTATGCAATTTCCATACATCTTGTGTTTTTGCCAAGAACATTTTATTGCTTTGTTATGTGACATAGTATGTGAACATTTTGACCTTGTTGGCTTTAAATTGTCAATACAAAATTGTAAATATTATGACATATGAGTGATATTAAAGGGTTGTGAGCTTTAAGCTAATACTCTGTGATACATGGTACTTTTCTTTTCTTAATGAGTATTGATGACTGAAATGGAGTCCAAAACTACGATCTAATATGCAGAAGGGCTGACTTTATTTGAGGGGTACAGTGGGCCTACTTGAGTAAATGTACTTAGTTACATCGCACCACTGATTACCAGCGATCTATATGAACTGGTTATGGATGAAGAGCGGTTGGAGATAAACAACACAAGAATGGAAGCAAAGAAGTGAACGTTAGAATGAACGTACGTCATAATGCCGCTGCTACATGTCTTATTCGCAGAATAAGTTAATTTCACCGACAGACAACCTGAGAACAACACGTACAGTATATCCAGAACTACACAACTCAAGATTAAGTGAAAAGACAAACTACAAGAAGACTTTAACGTCATATTAGATAACTGTTCCGTCAGTGAACGCACAATCTAAGTGCTGAGTCGATAAGTAATTAAACAGCTTATTGTTCAGCGAATATTAACTGTAATATTTACACAGAAACAGATAAATACCTTAAAATTAAGGCTAGCAGCGATAAATAGCTAACATACACACAGCTAACGTTAGCTAAATGTTTTCTCTAAAGTGTTGTTTACACAGCATCATTCTTCAACTTTAAAGTACTAATATAAAGATATGAAGTAGATCCAACATTTTACTTATTTACTTATGAGTACAACAGTATCATCAGCTAAATGTACTTAAAGTATACAAAGTAGAAGTACTCACTCTGCTGCATATTGGCCCCAGTCATAAGCTGTTTAATACTGATGTGTACACTTGACAGCAGCATTTAAATGTTGGAGGTCATATACTCACTGTATACTTTATAAAACGTTCTGTTGTTGTAAAATCAACTGTTGGGATTGTTCTGTGTATAAAATCAGAATCCACCAAATAACTTGTAACTAGAGCTGTTAAATAAATGTGGAGTAGAAAGTACAAGATTAGGTGAAAACAAAATATAAAGTAGCAGAAAATGGAAATATTCAAGTAACTTAAAACTGTACTTAAGTACACACTTAAAACACTTTAATGACACACTTGGTTTTACAGATCTTTTACTTAATAAGAATATCAATGCCACGATGTAAAAATAATTAATTTTACACATTAATGTCCTAACTGCCTTCAAATCTTACTGTATTAAAGCACAGAAATATAAAAGTGAATGCGCTCATCATGCAGGTTGGCTCCTTCCAAAGTGTCGTATTATTGTATACATTATGGTATTGGAGTATTAATATTGATGGATTAACATGTGAGCAGCAATTTAATGTTGTAGTTGTTCCAGGAGAAGTTATAATAACTAAAACATAGAATATATACCTGAATAATTGTAATATATATTGTTACTCCCCATTACAGTGTTTCAGAACCACCGTCAAAGTGTGTGACAGGAGTTCACTAAACCCCAGAAAGAAGCAGACAGTCGTTCTTCTGGAAGAGTCTGGTGACAAGAGAAGCTAAACAGGAGAGCTGTCTTCCACTCTCTGGGCTGAGGCCGACTTCATAATTGATGAGATGTTCAACCCTCCTGCCCCTGCTCCTGCTCCTGCTCCTGCCCCTGCTCCTGCTCCTGCCCCTGCCCCTGCTCCTGCCCCTGCCCCTGCTCCTGCTCCTGCCCCTGCTCCTGCCCCTGCCCCTGCTCCTGCTCCTGCTCCTGCCCCTGCTCCTGCTCCTGCTCCTGCTCCTGCTCCTGCCCCTGCTCCTGCTCCTGCCCCTGCTCCTGCCCCTGCTCCTGCTCCTGCTCCTGCTCCTGCTCCTGCTCCTGCTCTTGCTCTTGCTCTTGCTCTTGCTCCTGCTCCTGCTCCTGCTCCTGCTCATGCTCATGCTCATGCTCATGCTCATGCTCCTGCTCCTGTCCCTGCTGGGCTGGAACTCGACACCCACCCTCAGCCAGCAGAAAGTCATTGTGGAGAATGTGATGCCCAGGTAAGCTCGCTCTGTTGTCCTTTCCCATGTGTTCACTGTGAGGCTGCTGATGGATAGAATCAATAACTTCCAATTTGTCCAATTTGTCATGATTCAAAAGTAATAATTCAAGAGAGCTCAGTGTACTGAAGCTGTTAAGACGAGACACTAGCGGCAAAAACAGAGGTTTTTCATGCACAGATCAGTGAAGAGAGTGTGGGATATTTAGCTTCTTTCAGATGAGTGGAAAGAAAACCTCCACAATACACATTTAGGTTAAAAGCAGAAGAAAGATCCCATTCACTCTTCTGACACAAAGTTAAAAAGCCTTTAGGCAGATCATGGTGAAATTCTAAAAACATAGACGATGCTTGTACGTGTTAACATATCCTTTCTGTGCAGAGAGTAAAAGTATTCTGGCTGGTTAACCTTCCCTCTCTCTCCACAGGACCTGCCGTATCAGTGGACTGTAGACAACGTCCCGACTGCTGCAGCCGTCAGTCTCCCTGCTGCGGCTCCACAGACAGTAAGAACCTGTTGCATACTCTGCACAGGAGAAGGATATGAATCCTGGAACAGCTGCCCAAACACCCAAACACCAAGTGTCTGTTATCCCCAAAAGATATTTGTCATTCAGTAATAAGAGCAACATCCATCTCTCACCAATGACGTTTGGAATAGTTAGTGATTATCTGTCTGGAAGCTTTGAAGCCCAAAAACACATTTTAATGAGCTCAAATCTAAAAAGGTATTTCGTAAAAAGTCAGAGTTTGAGCTAAAATACAGTTTAAATGAAGTTGGGACTCGTTGAATGCTGCATGGATACATTAACAGGTCATGTTTAGTTTTCTGCCGCGTTGTCCTCAACAGCACCCTGTGTGCTGGAGATTCTCCTGATGGGATTTTACTCCACAGATGTCCTTCAGTCATTATAATTTAATGGAAGGGATCCTGACACCTAGTGGACGGATGACACCATTGCAGCTTGTCTCATCACTTTTTCGGTGTGTGTTTGTGTCTCCAGTATCACTTTGTGCCAGTGAACCTTCTCCTTGAAGGCCTGAACCTGCGTCTGGTGGGAACACTGTAAGTAGCTCACACAAAACTGTAAACAAAAATACAAAGGTGCCATCGAGTTTCTGCTTGTATCGTCACACACACTCTTTCTATTATCTAACGTGTGTATCTGTCTCTCTTTATCTGTGTAGGAATGTAGAGATGTTGTGCGAGGTTGTGAACAAAGATCTGGCTTCTCCCGTCCCGGCTGCTCCTCTACTGCGTCGTGAAAACTCAAAGTAAGTTTGCTTTCAACAGTTTTGGTCAAAATGTACATTTCTTTTTTCTTTTTGTTTGACTGTCTCATGACCTGTTGCCCTACATAAGCCAGACTCATTATCAAATCAGAATAATCTTTCAAGCAGCTGTTTGATTTGAAGTGTTATTTGTCTACCAGATGCCTACATGAATATTATTATAATTAGCCTATTACTTTTAATAACACAGCGCAGGTTAAACTCATATTGTCTATTGTTATGTTAAGTTTCTATGTAAGTGCACAAATCATACATGTTCCTATCACTACACCTGAGCTAATGAAACACTGCAAAGACATTTAACAACTGATATCAGATGGAAAGTTTCTTTTGTTTTTGTTGTTTTGTGTAGGGCAACAAGAGGATGAGGCAGAGCAGCAAGGCAGCAGGTGTGGACAGTTTGAATTAAGTCCTGATAGAGTGAAGTCTATAATACTGAAATGAAGATTCTTGAGGAATAAACTTTTCTTTGGAGTATTTATTCTTTGCAAAGAAGGTTCATTAATCATACAGAGTGCAAGCAGTCTGGGTGAGAAAAGAACCCTGCGTGTGTGTTCATGTATTAAAAAGACAGTGATCAGAGAGAGGAGGGGGAAGATTCACACAGTTGCAGGATGGACATAAGAATATCATTGTACACTTTAGAACATTGTGTTCGTAAATGATGACCTTCAGTCAAGCTTCAGCTCAGAGTTTATATGACTGTGGCAGTGGGGTGTGGTGAGAGAGCAGGCTGCTGGGGGAGAGATGGGAGTGTCTCAGCTGGAGACCAGACAGCTGCACAGAATCAGGTAATCACACAATAAAGCAAGGTTTCCATGGGAACAATAAGATAAACGATGAGTGATGAATCTGCTGCTGTAACATATAAATACTTTGTTGTTGAGCATGTGTTTGTAGAAGAGTATAAAGAGACTGGGTCCCGCTGTATCACTCAGGCTGCACTACATCGTCTATTCACAGGCGCGATCCCACTACTGAGCGGCACGGGGGTTTTGACCTGCTCTGTCTCCGACCTGGACCGGTGCACCCCTCTTTAGACGACCTGCTGGTCTCGGGCTCCCCCAGGATCACCATATCGATACCGAATTTAGTGCAGACACCCGATCGGCACAGTCCGCTGCAGCTCAGAGCTCCTGAGCTCAAACGCTCCGCCAGCCTCAGCCTGCAGCTCCGAGTTGATCCATTACAGAGCTGAACGCTGATCTGCATCTGTTCTCCTAAAAGTCCCTCACTGATAAAATCTTATTTCAGTAAAGACTTTATCACGTGTATTTTAAAATCTGTGTGATATAATATTACCATCCTTATTTTCTGTTGTCTTGCTTTCATACACAAAGGATGTTCTTCCTCATGTCATCAGGTTTAAGAAGTTCTGTTTTTTTAATCCTACTTCTATGTTTATTAAGCTCAATTGACATGGAAAGACAGATTGGTAGACCACCACACCAAGAAATTACTATTCCACTACTGCTGTGCATTTATCACTGACATGTGCAATATTCACGTTACAATTTTCTATCAAACACTTGGTACTTATATTACTGCCACTTTACTTCATATGTTCTTTTGCTGTAACAAGGTACATTTCCCTGTTGTGAGACTAATAAAGGATTTTTGATAAAACAGAAAGATACATGGATAAAAAAGTTGCTTTTTTGCACAGCATGAAAGAAAGGTGAAATGAATGGGCCCATATGGAGTTAAAATTGACATATTTTATGGTTGTGGCAATGTCGAACCAAAATAAAAACACTGTGGTAATTAGGTAAAGTTGTGCAAACATGACTATCGTTTATAATATGAAAATGCTCCAGAGGTTTTTGGAAGAGACAAGTGTGAGTAGGATGGTACAAACTCTTCCAGCCTCAGAGATGGGCATCTAACGAAAGAATTTCAATCACAGAAAAAGAAAAGACTAAGCTTTTGGTTATGGTTGTGGCGTTTCAGTGCCTGATCCCTTGACATTGCAGGATGGCTGGGTCAATAAAAACAACAGCATGACTTCTTGGCCGCCGATATACCTCAGCGATATAACATTATTTTTAATGTCTGACCACCCAGGGAACGATGTCGAGTTTCATAAACGAACTTTGAACGAATACAGAGAAGGCAAAGCATTTAGACTGTTTGACTCTTGCTGGTTGAAACAAATATCTTTCAGTCCTCTCGCAGATTCTGAGTATTGCTTTTTGAAAGCAAAATGTACTCATTCAATGAATTTAGAAGAGACTCGTAACTAGGAGACATAATTCAAAATATAATTGTGTGGTGTAAAATGTAATTGTGTGGTGTAACCATTGTAACATTGATACATGCCATTTTATGAAGTAAACTATGGAAAACATGTTCAGCACAAAGGCCTTGTCTTCACTGACACCTCGCTAAAAGTGTGGCCTTATCACAAACTCACTGGCTGCTGGAAAGAATATATATAGATAGAAAATAGAGGACTCTACAGCAAGGCCGTAAATGGACAAAAGAGGTGCATAGTTAAATCCTAAAACCGTCATCAAACAATACGTCACGGGCATATTGTAAACTGAAGGAACTAATATGGACTTAGGAAGAGCGGAGCAGAGGCGAGCACCAAAGGCCTATATAAGAATAGAGCTGACACAAGCTTGAGGTTATTTCCTCTGCGACTTCATCCGAGATGAGAGATGTGAAGACTACAACACCAAAAAGACTCTGGAAGAAGTGATCCAAGCGGCTGACTGAAGCGCAGGATAGGAGTAATCACTTTCCCAACAGCTTGGACTCACAAATTGAATCTTCAGAGTTTTCTATGCTCACTCTGTAAATGGACGATTAACACTGACTAACCTCATAGGACTTTCGACAAAGTCAAGAGCGGCCCGGAGGCCTTCGTCACGCAGAAAGAATAGAATTGCTTTGCATATCGATCCGACCTCTCTCTCTCTCTCCAACCGACAAGTAAATTAGATAGACATGCCATTAGTGTGTTAGGGATTTATATTATTGTTAATCAATTCTGATAATCATGTTACATGTTGTTTGAATCCATTTAAGCTGTATGACTTGCCCCTGCTATTATACTTAAATAAAATGAATCTTTTGATTTAAACCGAGAATTGTGGACAGAAAGAATTTGTATCTTTATGAGGTATTTTATAAAGGTTTGGAGCGATTAATATCTCAATGGTTCTGATAATGGTTGTCTCTAGCAAATAGATTAAACATGTCCCTGTGGTCAATTCCTGACTACTAACTAAACCTAGTCAATACCAAGTGCACAGATCATAGAGGAGAGCTGTCAGACGACCGTGACCGGTGGTAGCCGCCAAATTCACATTGCTATTCATTTTGGCAGGATTATTGGTGCAAGCGGGATAGACGGTTGTATACAGGCAGTAGACACTAGGCTACGTCTTCTCGCCACCAACTTAAATAGTCACTATATTCTAGTTAAGGCGGAACTTGATAGGATTAGGACTCGGACCCGTTAGTTGGAGAGTTGGTCGAGACTCGCCCCTGAGGGACCAGGGTGCGACCTACCCGGATCTAACACAATACATAAATCAAGTAGATAGACTTAGGGTATGTAGTCTATCGTCGAGTTCAGGATCAGGGAATTCATTTGTTGGTTTTCCTTGCATTAATGCTCACTGCAAATCCGCAAAGATTTCTTGGGCTCCAAAGACTTAAAAGGATTAAGGTCCTCGTTAGCCACTCGGCCAACCACGACGGCTTGGTCAAGATGATGGCTGCAGAGGTGAACCTAGAACGTGAACTGATACTCCAAAGTACTAAGACTGCTAGCCGATATAAGGAAAACCAAGACTTAAGAGACATCCTAGCAGGTTTGCTGAAGGAGAGACTGACCTATCCGGACGAAGATGACGAAAGCCTGCTCGACCACAACTCAGAACACGCGGAGAGGTCGTACTACAGTGGGGGCTACACAGACCCCGACGACTCGGCCCAGAGAAGGATGACAGCAGACAAAGGGAACCCGAGGCTACCATCACAGGCGGTGACCAGTCCGACGGAGGAGGGAATGGCAGTGAACCAGACCCACCAATCGAGCAGTCGCCCGTGTTCAGTAAGCTACCTATAGGGATGACCAGCGCTCTGACCCCAGCAACCCAAAAATTCACAAAAGTCCTACTAAAGAAGCAGGACCAAAAACGACGAGACAACAAGGCGGCAGGATGAGCTAAAGAGAACGCTAGCAGAGAAAAGCTACTGGAGTGGATTGAAAAATCTCGCACAGGGTCAGAAAATCAAAGTCATCACCCAAAGCCAATTACACAAGTTCCTGAGAAAAGGAACGATCGAAAGCACCAAAGCGACAAAAACAAGATGGGGAAGGTGGGAAGACATCCTACTAGACCCTGACCTGGAGATTGGACCAGCACAACCAGCAGACAAAAAGTCATCAAAAGAGACCGACCAGGTAGAAGAAAAGCCATACGACTGGATCTTCTACACGGATGGATCACGCAAAGGACAAGACGACAAAGCATACTGGGGGTTTATACTTAAGCATAAGACAAGAAATATTCACGCAAAAAGGTAAAACCCAGGGAAGTGCCCAAGACGGAGAAGTGATCGCCATTATGGAAAGAATCCTGGAGCTGAACCAAAGGAAGGTGAAGAGAGCCAGGATAATAACTGACGATGAAGTGGACCACTTTTGTACAGCAGAGGAAAATTATCTTTGTCGGTATCGAGGAGTGGGACAGAACACCCAAAAGAAGGGTGGTCCCAGAAAAATCAGTAGTGGAGGTAGTAGAAGACGTACATGACGCGCTAGGCCATGCAGGCCCACTACCCACTAAAATGGAACTGGAGAAGCAGCAACTGTGGATTACCCCGAGCCAAATACGCCGGGTCCTCAAAGACTGTGCCGTTTGTGGACAGTACAACACTGGTCGACGAGGGCAGCGGGTTGCAGGCTCAACCATAAAAAGCACGTTACCCTGGGGATCAGTATGTATGGATGTAGCTGGTCCTCTGGGAGTGACAGGAAAGAAAGGTGAGAAGTACCTTTTAGTGCTTGTGGACTCAGGATGTCAGGATACGTTACCGTGAGGCCAGCCAGAAAGGCTAATGGGAATAACATTGTTAGCATGTTGGACCTAGTTTACAGTGACATCGGAGTACCAAAGGAGTTACGTACTGACAATGGTACTCATTTTAAGAATGCACAAGTGGACCAGTGGTGCCAACGGTTCGGAGTGAGAAGGATTTACTCTCCACCTCATACACCCCAAGCAAATGGGGTGGTGGAAAGAACAATAGGACTCACAAAGAATTGGATTGGTAAAAATGCAAACTCACGAGAATGGAGCATCAAGATGGTGGAGCTAACACAAGCTCTGAACGACAGAAGCCGATCTGATAGGCCCTCCCCTTCAACAGAACTAAAAGCACCCCCCTTCACGTCACCAGAGGTGGGGCGGGGCCTGGAAGAAAAGAAGCCTGGCCCAGCACCCAAGGTCTCATTCCACGTCGGGCAGCGAGTGTGGATAAAGGCAAGGGTTCACCCAACAGAGACTGCGGTGAAAGCCAAATACACGGTAACGGACATAGTTGAACAACCTTTGGACAACAATACATTGTTATTGAAGACCAAGGGAATCCAAGGATTGGAGCAGCTTAAACCAGTACCAGACTAGAGAAGAACCAGGAACCAAAAATGGTTAGTAACGAACCAAGCCTTCCACCCTATATCAGAATGGCTACTTTATACGATGTGGTAACCTTAAGAAGATCAACCTCAGGACTCTGGGCAGGAAGAGCCTTAAAGAAATTGGATTATGCTAAAAGAGGTTTCCTGTCGGAGGAGAAAGAAGTGTTGGAATGGAAGGAAGTAAAGAACTGTTGCGTGGCATGCTTCAAAGCGACCAAACTCACTGTTCAGTGGGAAGGACCGGGCAGCAGAAGCCAAGGCGGCCTGACAGAGCTACAACGGAGCTTAAAAGATTACTAGCCCGTAAAGCCCGTAAAAGTCCTAGATGCACACATCTGCGGACGATGCAGAGTGACAACCCTGCCTCGTCTAGTAATCATCGTCCAGTGGGACCTACAGGACACTAAGTGGGACCAGTCCGGGTGTGGCTGCCGCTGGGACGGAGAATTTATGCACCTTTGCCGAGGATATGGAACACAGAATAGGAACGGAAAGCTCCTAACCATAGTGAAGGCGAGTGGATGGCAAGTGAGACATTTCCTGAGCCCTCTTCGATCCTACACCGCACTGGGCGAGGAGTATGAAGAGGCGGGAGGGCTAATATTTAGGGAAAGACCCCTAGGAAATATTCAAGGAGAATTTAACAGTCCCTCAGCCCCAATGATGGACTCGCCTCAAGAAGAACCCCAAGGTCGGGGCCGCAGCGAGCGTCCGAGAGGAGGAAGAAAAGTGAAAGAACCCCTGGAGGAGGCTGTCTGCCGGGGACTTCAGGTCTGGATCACATGCCAGACGACTTAAGGGACCGAGCCCAAGTGAAAGGATGGGAAGTAAAAGAAGAATGGATAAAGCAAAGAACCAATTGGAAAAAGAGAAGCTGCTGTTGTACAAAGACAAAATGTCCGTAAAAATAAGCCTGAAAACAGGAAAACGTCACAGAAGAATTCACAAACTCAGTGTTGGGACCAGAAATGGCCTATGCCTGGGGACCAAAACACCCTATCTGGAAACTAAAGACGAGATAGTATATCTGGACCGCCTGCGAAAAGACTATACCGTCAACGAACCAGGATCAGGAGGGTATTTCTGCACCAATTGGGAGCGCAGGTTAGCCTCAAAACCCACAGAGTTTACCCTCGCAAAATTACGCAGAGAATCTACAGTGTACGGCAGGTGCACGCGTACACACCCCATCGGCCGTGGAGGCGGATATCAAATGATGATAACGGTGCCTGAATGTCCTTTCGAAACACCTTGGATACTAAATACAGTCTACATCGTAGTGTCAGGATGGAGTTTCAAGCTAAGGTGGGGACCAAATTACGCCAAACAAACACAGGGGTTCTATGTAGAGATCAACCTCAGAGGATACTGTATCTGGACTACCAGTGAAAGCATGTACGACCTTACTCAAGTAAGACAACATATCCCAGAAAGGTACGTGCTAGAAAACCAGACGATGGACCTACGGACGAAGGTTAAAATCAATCCCCCATGGTCAAATCTGGTGAGAACAACAATCCTATTACGACATCCTGTATACCTGCGTGAACAAGGGACAAGAGTGGTACAAACAGAACTGGTGGACAAGAACGGAGAGCCCCTACACACATAAGTGATAAGGATGTAAGGGAAGGAGCCACCATCGGAGCAGCGTTACTGGATCTGAATCACATCATCGCTTCAACCTTACGGGGACTACTGACCACTAACGGCTCCCACTGGCCACACGGGCCCCTCCCCGAACCAAACGAAGAAAGAATCACCTCATGGAAATGGGCATGGAGGGGGTTGGACATGTCACTCCCCTTCCCCTCCCCCATATTAACAGAGCTCCTCCAAGGACGGATCAGAACCACAAAGAAAGTCCAAGAGAAAGGACCCCTCCCTAAAGATACCATAACGATAACCGCCTAAACACCAACCTATTGAGAAGACAAAACACAGGAAGATAACACAATTTGGAACATTTCACAAAAGAATGGACTTACCCAACCACCGACGGAACAATGGAAATACTGAGAGCATGTATATTGGTATGCGAGTCCGACCCCCAGGACAAGACCAACCATCAAGACCCCAACCAAGACAAGCCACGAATAACGAACAACAGCATTAGCTTCTGAAAAATCGACCCAGCACAGGTAGAAAGAAATTCTGCCTATACTTTACCCTAAAATTAATTACAATATGGCTCGAACTAGCCGGAGCCCTAGCTATACTCCACTTATATGGTATAGAGCCATGGGCTCTAACTCATATTCGAGCCCGATACAGGACGACTAAAACCTTCCAGCAGGCCTGCTGGAACGCCGAACCCAAGATCCAGTTTATCGCCTGGGGCGATGACTTCAACCAGACGGATCGAGATGCCTGGAGCAGCATCCGGGACGAAGGACACGAACGATGGATACGCGCCTTAAACGACACCGAAGTATGGACCAAGGTGGTCACCGAGTTGAACCTACTAGAAGGCAAATGGGTCTTAGACGACCTGTTGACTGACAACGAAGCCAGAGCGATATTGAAAATCCTAATTCTTAAAGACAAAGAAGAAAAAAATGCACAATGTAACTGGCTGCACCCCGAGTGTTCGACCCCCAGCCAATACTGTACCTGGGGTTGCACGCCATTACCCGGAATGAAGCACCAAGGGTACTGGGAGAAAAATAAAGCCAACTTATACAATCAGTCCTGTCTGGAGTTATTCCCTCGATGGGAATTCTGGGGTAGCTATAATCTCACTTGTGATAAGATCAGAGTGCCAGCACCCAGGATTCAGACCTCCCGTAGACACACTGACATCGGAGTATCCCCCAGCGTTACTGAGACCCCGCCAAGACCAATGTCACAGTCAGTAAGAAACGACCAGTGACGACCCAAGAGACGGACTCTCCCATACAGCTAGTGGACCCCGATTTTCAACCGGTAACTTCACTCCGAGCTAACCGCAGCAAAGAACTGGTGAGAGAATGCATTAAGAATAAACTGGCACATTTGAACCCCTGTTATTGGAACATGCATAAACAATGCAAGTCCCAACATTTTTTTGTGATAACCCCCGCGAAAAGAAGTATGTTTCAGTCCATGAAGGGTGTGTATAACGACGTATTAACAGCCGGGCATGAGAGTTGGCTGAATGACACCTTGCCATGGATATGGATAACTCCGGTGAGGCACTTTGTTGATGCCTTCCAGGATGGCTACGCCTGAACAGGGCAAGGACTCAAATTACCATTCTAATCAGACATGTATGTTCAAAAATTGCCAACACCAGATGATCTCATGACTATCCCCCAAGAAGACTTTGACAAAATTGACAAATGTGTGAACCAAAACGCTTTCCAGGACTTGAACGACACCAAGTACGTAAGCAGCGGAGCCTCTCCACGTTGTCCACTGTGGCAGATGCAACTGAGCTCCTGGGGATCATGTCGCTTTGACTGCGAACATCTGAAGAAGAATAGTACGATCAAAGGCGTTCTACAGGACTGGAAAGAGGGCCATTCTAGAGATAATGGATCCACCTGGTGGACTCTGCAGGAAAAAGAAGTCAAGAGATGGGTAGTCCCCTGCCTATCAAAGAGAGAGAACTACTGGGTGAAATACCAGTATCTCGCTACGGTCTACTCCAAGGACAGAGACATTTGGCCTGGGATATGGTACCGAGTCGACCCCTTCATGAGCTCTAGACCCTGGAACATGAGCTGTGACAAAGCTAATACCACTTGCACCGTCACCCTCGCCCGAAGAAATTGTAAGGACGTGCCCGGCTGGGCACACTATTGCACCAAGTACTACGGCGACGAGTTCGAGACCTACGCCCATAAGGTAATATGGAAGAAGATTACGGAACGTGCCAAAGGCACATGGATTAGGGTATTCCCGGCAGGGATGGGATGTACCAGATCCATTCTCAGACATGGAATGTCGAGAAGAAAGAATGTAAATGGAGCCATCATCCCCTTTGTGGGAGACCCAATGATAATGATGGCAGAAGGACATGCTTTCAGAAAAAGCCTGTGCCAGGGAGAAGAAGTAGCTGGGTATCGATGGTTGGGCTCTAGCCAGATCTACAACAGCGGCACCTGTCACCCTCCGAAGGAACATTGGATCACTTGCGGCTCAGGGTGGAACGAACATGAGTGTACATGGTATGAAACAGCTTCTACCGTGATTTCTGAGGGCATCTACACCGTGGTAGAAGAGGCAGTAGGGGTCATAGGTGAAGGGTTTGCAGTGTTAGGAACATGGCTGTCAAACTTCTTCTCCAAGCTCTGGCCATATATGCTCACACTGGTCAGCTTGATCGTCGTGACCATAATTGGATGGCTGATCCTCAAAGGAGGAGTCAGGGCCGCCTTTCGTCCCTGTCAAAGACCGGAAAGGGCGGATGAGGAAACGTTGTCCCTCCCCCCGGAAAGGGAGGGACCTTCTCACTTATAAAATGATCAGCACGGGACAGCCTCAGCCAGTACTCTTCCGGATCTCAACCAGCCAAGACTCCTACTAAAAAACCTAAAAACAACTTTACAAACCATGGCGAATAATACCACCAACTCACCTACACCGGGAACCCTCATGTATACAGTGAGTACTGTGGAATTTCTCTGTCTCATCTTCATCTGGTTCGCCTATTGTTGTACCGGGTCACCCTAAGCGCACTACTACTAAACCAACGAGACCTTGCCGTGTCCATGTTCATCACCTATCTTCTGGGGCGGTACGAGATTGACTGTTCTAACATAGGATATGTCCAAGTGGCAGGCTGTCTTACTCTGGATGGCCCTAGACATGGCCACCATGTTCTATGAACCCCTAAGGTACCTGAACATCGTCCTCGAAGGGCTCATGACTGATCGCCCTGTTGGCGTATTATGCTACTCTGACATTGAAGCTACAAGAAAGAGGAAGAAGGCGTTGGCTCCTCCGGCTCTTCTCCATTGTGGCATGGGGCCTGGGCTGGGGAGTGTTGGCAGTACTATCATGGATGGGTGAGATAGATGCGGTAATTCTGATCGCCTGGTTCATGACCCATGCTGCTATGTTTCCAAAGCGTGGCATGGTGTCTACCGCTGACTAAACCCCGCGGTACCCATTCACCTCTCCATGGCTGAGCAGCCTGACCATGAAGCAGTCCCCATAAACAGATCACGAGGATGTTCCGTTTTCTGCATGCTATAGCCCATGCATGCTTTTTGTAATATAACCACCTATTCAGACTTTGTGTTACCACTCCCTCTACAGGGTGCTACCGCCTGCATCGTGTGTGGAACAGCGACGGCACCAGAAGTCCCCTTGTGGGACGTCGACTCAGCGATGTGGTGTGCTGCATGTTGTCAAACTAACCACCCGGTGCACTCAGCACAGGGGATCCTGTGCTATGGAAAAAACCCAACGCTGTATACGTATACGTTGTATACAGGCAGTAGACACTAGGCTAAGTCTCCTCGCCACCAACTTAAATAGTCGCTATATTCTAGTTAAGGCGGAACTTGATAGGATTAGGACTCGGACCCGTTAGTTGGAGAGTTGGTCAAGACTCGCCCCTGAGGGACCAGGGCGCGACCTATGCGGATCAGGGAATTCATTTGTGGGTTTTCCTTGCATGAAATGCTCACTGCAAATCCGCGAAGATTTCTTGGGCTCCCAAGACTTCCCATTGTAATCCTGTCTCTTTACAGCTTTTGTCCATGCTAGCCTTCTATCATTGTTTTTTAGTGCTGTTGGAAACGGAAATAGTTCGAACGGGGGCTTAGAGTCGCAATTTTTGCAATCGTCAAGCTCACAATGAGATTCTGCCCATTTATTTAGCTTTTTCCCACTGTTTGAACATTCTTTCACCACACAATTTTGGTGTCCAAATCCCATAACTAGAAGAGTGATGATTACACACTAAAAACTAGCCAAATACAATGTAAACACGCTTGAAGAATAAGCTAAATACAATGTAAACACATAGCGAAGAAGTCCAATATGGCGGCCCTTGCAGAGTTGGTGCTCACTTTTCTAGGCTTGCCACACCAGCATGCATTGCTATTCCACCGGAAGCCCAAAACTCCAATTCCGTCTATAACTTTGTGCCAGTAAACCTTCTCCTTGAACCTGCGTCTGGTTGGAACACTGTAAGTAGGAAAAGGACATTCTCAAGGAGAGAAAGAGGACGCTGGCATTGCTTGTTCGTCGCTTCTCCTCCTGCTAGTTCTAGTTTAAGTCTGTTGTTGTTGTTGTTGTTGTTGTTGTTGTTGTTAGATGTTACCTTTAAACATCTAACTTATATCTTCTGCTGACTGCATTTCTACTTGGATTCTACTGAATTACAAACCGTGTTTGGATAACCGCTGCTACCTGTTGCTGGCACTTTCCACTGCTATCCACAGCTCCCGGACAACTAACGCTAACTGGCTAGCTAGCAGTCTGTCGGCTTCCAACGAGCCAGTCAGCTCCTACGGTCAGCTTCCTGTTACCAGTGGGCCACAATACGTCCACCACTGCTTCACCATCGCTACTGTGAGGTATCCTCTGGACAGCCCTTCAGCTGTCCCAGTGCGATTAGCCCTTGTTGGCTAGGACCGCTGCCTCCACACCTAGCCGTCAAATAGCTTGTCGACTAAACTGCTGCTTGGACACAGACTTCTTTTCGCTGCTTCATCTCCTCCTGCCATGCTACGGATCTTGCCTTGCCTAACAGTTCTCCATCTCTGTCCATGGCTAACGGCTAGCACCAGACTAAAACCTGTGGCTACCGGCATGATGTCCAAGTATTCCATCCCGCAACTGCTGAGTCTCAACAACTACACAACTCCAACGTGCATCTCAGCCATCAAACAACTTGGACTCCTACGCAGACCTCGTTACACTCACAGAGGCTCCCGTAGAAAGTTTGTTTACCACCAGCCTGGCCCGCCTGTGTCGACCATTCCTTCCATCTGGACCACTGTCGCACGTCTGCCGCGTCATCAGAGGACTGACGCTCTCGGTGTTAATAGTACGGGAAACACCGCGAGATCGCTACACATTGAACAGAACGTAAAACGTGGAGTGGATTTCGGTCTACTCCGGACCCTACAGAAATCCACCATTTCATCCAGAGTCAAAATAGAACTTTTTAATGCACAATCCCTAACCAACAAATGATCTTTCATACAAGACCAAATCATGGACAAAGGGAATAGACTTTATGTGCCTTACGGAAACGTGGCAACAGCCAGAGGTTTACTCTGCCCTAAATGAAGTCTGTCCCCCTGGCTACAGCTACCTAGAAAAAGCTCGCAGCACTGGTCATGGTGGCGGCTTAGCAATAATACACAGAAAATAACTGAAACTGTCCCCCTTGCCTCTGCCTGTACTATCCTCATTTGAATGCCTTGGATTTAAATGTAAACCACCCTTCACCCTGACAATATTTCTCATCTACCGCCCAACGAAACCCAACTCAGCTTTCATCCCTGAGATGCACGACCTTCTAACTACACTCTGCACTACTTCTGGAAATATTATAATACTTGGAGATATAAATATTCACGTTGGCACCCCCTCCTGTCACTATGCAGCCAAGTTCCTACACCTTCTGGACTGCCTCAAACTCATTCAACATGTTGATGTCCCCACACACACTAGGGGACACACAATTGACCTAATCATCACAAACTCTGCCCCCATCCGTAATCTATCTGTTTACGATCTGGGTGTGTCGGATCACAAGGCCATCACAATGGATCTGCCACTCCTGCTTCCCTACACCAAACCAAAACGTCAAATCCATTTCAGAAATCTGAAAAACATCAACCCAGACACCATGACCTTCGATCTCCAGCATCTCTCCGCTATAAATCTCACATCAGTCAATGAATCTGTGGACTTTTACAACAAATCTCTGAGCAGTCTCCTAGATCTCCACGCCCCTGTCAAAACCAGAACAGTCACGTTCTCAAGCTCAGCCCCCTGGTACACCTGAGGAAGATGAAGACAGAGGAGCGTGTCCTCGAGCGGCGCCTCAAGTCTTCAGGACTCACTTTTCATAGACAGGCATACCGAGACCACCAAAAGGCCTACGCAAAGTCCCTCAGAGACACACGGTCACTTTTCTACTCCAACATCATCAACAATAGCCCTGGCAACTCCAAGCAACTTTTTTCCACAGTCAATCATCTCCTCAAACCTCAAACTCCCTTACACCAAGACACCACAAAGGTGCAGTGTGACAATTTCATCGCATTTTTCAGAAAAAAAGTAGATATCATCCGCTCTCTCCTCTCCAACTCCGCTGCTCTGCCAGTCCCGTCTGTCAACCCCCAGCCCGGACCTACCCAGCCTCTTTGCCGCTTCACTGACATCTCATAGCAAGAGTTTGAGGCCATCATCAAAAAGATGAAACCCTCCACCTGTGCCCTGGACCTCTTTCCAACAGCCCTGGTCAAATCTAACATTTGTGCCATAAGTCCCCTCATCACTACAGTGACAAACCACTCCCTCCAGTCTGGTCATGTTCCATCCCCTTTAAAAACTGCTGTCATCAAACCACTCCTAAAAAACCCACCTTAGACCCAGATGTTCTTGCCAACTACAGACCCATCTCCAACCTGCCATTTCTATCCAAGGTGCTGGAAAAAGTAGTTGCCACTCAGATTCAGGACCATCTCATCTTCAATAACCTCTTTGAAAAATTTCAGTCTGGTTTTCGCCCTGGCCACAGTACAGAAGCTGCCCTGGTTAGGGTCACCAACGATCTGCTGATTACAGCTGACGCCGGATCTCCATCTCTCCTTACCCTCCTTGATCTAACTGCAGCATTTGATTCCGTTTATCATGACATCCTCCTCAACCGTCTTCACTCCACAATCGGACTCTCTCACTCGGCCCTAAACTGGTTCACCTCGTATCTCAATAGGAGGACTGAGCATGTCACCTTGGGAGTGTCAAAATCACAAACACACTCTGTCACCTGTGGTGTCCCTCAAGGATCTGTCCTGGGCCCCACTCTTTTCACCATCTACATGTCCTCCCTTGGTCGTGTCATCAACCGGCATGGAATATCGTTCCATTGCTATGCTGATGACACACAACTCTACATCAGAACTAACCCAACCCCCTCTGCACCTCTGCCATCATCCACATTAACCACCTGCCTGGAGGAGATAGAGGCGTGGATGAAGCACAATTTCCTCCAGTTAAATTCTCCGGTCAGAACATATCACTCTCATCAACAGTCACCAATCTGGGTGTTCAAATGGATCCTCACCTGACCATTGAGGCCCACATCAGACAAACATGCAAGAACTCCTTCTACCACCTCAAAAATATTGCCAAACTCCACCCCACACTCTCTCTGTCAGATGCTGAAAAGCTTGTCCATGCATTTGTCTCCTCCAGACTTGACTACTGCAACGCACTTCTCATCGGGATTCCTAGCAAAAACATCCAGAAGCTGCAATATATCCAGAACAGCGCTGCTAGGATCCCGATGTGAGTGCGAAAGTACAAACACATCACACCCATCCTCAAATCACTGCACTGGCTCCCGGTCTCACTCAGGATTGATTATAAAATCTCCCTTTACACCCATCAGTGCATTCACGGAAATGCTCCATCCTACCTCAGAGAACTGCTCATCCCACAAACCTCTACAAGAAACCTCCGTTCTGTAAAGGCTAACCTCCTCCTTACCCCCAGGACCAAGCTCAAAAGCATGGGAGATCGTGCCTTCTGCTCTGCCGCTCCCAGACTGTGGAATACTCTCCCTGAACATCTGAGGACGCCACAGACTGTCGATGCTTTTAAAACAGGCCTAAAAACGCATCTTTTTAACAGAGCATTTTGCTAGACTTTAACCATTTTAAAGTGTTGTCTTGTCTGTCTATCAAATGTTTTTTTTTTATTTTTTTAAATGTATATTTTGCTCATCGTTTTTACTCTGTAGCACTTTGAGTTTTGTTTACGCAAATGAAAAGTGCGCTTATAAATACAATTTATTATTATTATTATTATTATTAATAATAAGTAGCTCACACAAAACTGTAAACAAAATTACACAGGTGCCATCGAGTTTCTGCTTGTTAATCGTCACACTCACTCTTTCTATTATCTAACGTGTGTATCTGTCTCTCTTTATCTGTGTAGGAATGTAGAGATATTGTGCGAGGTCGTAAACAAAGATCTGGCTCCTCCCGTCCCGGCTGCTGCTCTACTGAGTCGTGAAAACGTAAAAAGTAAGTTTGTTTTCAACTGTTTTGGTCAAAATGTACATTTCTTTTTTCTTTTTGTTTGACTGTCTCATGACCTGTTGCCCTACATAAGCCAGACTCATTATCGAATCAGAATAATCTTTCAAGCAGCTGTTTGATTTGAAGTGTTATTTGTCTACCAAATGCCTACATGAATATTATTATAATTAGCCTATTACTTTTAACAACAATGCACGGGTTAAACCCATATTGTCTATTGTTATGTTAAGTTTCTTTTCTAAAATACTTATTTCCTCAACTATGTAAGTGTTCAAATCATACATGTTCCTATCACTACTCCCGAGCTAATGAAACACTGCAAAGATATTTAACAGCTGATATCAGATGGAAAGTTTATTTAGTTTTTGTTGTGTTGTGTAGGGCAACAAGAGGATGAGGCAGAGCAGCAAGGCAGCAGATGTGGACAGTTTGAATTAAGTCCTGATAGAGTGAAGTCTATAATACTGAAATGAAGATTCTTGAGGAATAAACTTTTCTTTGGAGTATTTATTCTTTGCAAAGAAGGTTCATTAATCATACAGAGTGCAAGCAGTCTGGGTGAGAAAAGAACCCTGGGTGTGTGTTCATGTGTTAAAAAGACAGTGATCAGAGAGAGGAGGGGGAAGATTCACACAGTTGCAGGTGTTAGATGGACATAAGAATATCATTGTACACTTTAGAACATTGTGTTCGTAAATCATGACCTTCAGTCAAGCTTCATCTCAGAGTTTATATGACTGTGGCAGTGGGGTGTGGTGAGGGAGCAGGCTGCTGGGGAAGAGATGGGAGTGTCTCAGCTGGAGACCAGACAGCTGCACAGAATCAGGTAATCAGGTAATCACACAATAACATGTAACATGTAAACTTTGCTGTTGAGCGTGTGTTTGTAGAAGAGTATAAAGAGACTGGGTCCCGCTGTATTACTCAGGCTGCACTGCAGCGTCTATTCACAGGCGCGATCCCACTACTGAGCGGCACGGGGGCTTTGACCTGCTCCGTCTCCGACCTGGACCGGTGCACCCCTCTTTAGACGACCTGCTGGTCCCGGGCTGCCCCAGGATCACCATATCGATACCGAACTTAGTGCGGACACCCGATCGGCACAGTCCACTGCAGCTCAGAGATCCTGAGCTCAAACGCTCCACCAGCCTCAGCCTCTCGGTCACTTGGATTACAGGCGCGCGCCACCACACCCGGCGAGAGTTGACTTCATTCAGAGAGGTTTTGGGTTCTTACTAACGTGATGTCATCAGGGAGCATGCTCCACGTGCAGCTGCAGAGGTGAGAGCTGATCACACAGCAGCCGGATCGATATGTGCAGCTCCGAGTTGAGCCATTACAGAGCTGAACGCTGATCTGCATCTGTTCTCCTAAAAGTCCCTCACTGATAAAAATCTTATTTCAGTAAAGATCAAGAATTTATCACGTATATTTTAAAATCTGTGCGATCAGTTTATTATTACTACTATCCTTCTTTTCTGTTGTCTTGCTTTCATACACAAAGGATGTTCTTCCTCATGTCAGCAGGTTTAAGAAGTTCTGTTTTTTTAATCCTACTTCTATGTTTATTAAGCTCAATTGACATGGAAAGACAGATTGGTAGACCACCACACCAATACATTACTATTCCACCACTGCTGTGCAATTATCGCTGCCATGTGCAATATTCACTTTACAATTTTCTATCAAACACTTGGTACATATATTATTTGTTATCCTATTTAATTATTGTGTACTGCCACTTTACTCCATATGTTCTTTTGCTGTAACAAGGTACATTTCCCCGTTGTGAGACTAATAAAGGATTTATGATAAAACAGAAAGATATATGGATAAAAAAGTTGCTTTTTTTCACAGCATGAAGGAAAGGTGAAATTAATGGGCTGTGTCTTTAAAATAATTTGCAGAGGTTATGAGTTCAATAATTAGTATGGCCCTCGAAGGATGTTAAAAAAATGGAAATGGCCCTTGATAGGAAAAAGGTTCCCCACCCCTGTTGTAGATGAAGCTGCAGGTTGCTGGGAGAGGCTGGAGGGTGTAAACAGACTGTAGGTGGAGCGAGTGTCTGTCAGAATCTGCAGGTGGAGGAAGATGCTGCAGTTAAGAATCACTTAACAAGATAGAACAAAGAAAATGTTTGCGATCCTGATGTTTAGACCTGGAGGAAGTATTGTGGACACATTATATCTATGTGTATTTGGACTGTAAAACACAGAGGAACGTTTCTGGTTTGAGACTTCTTTCTTCTCCATCACGTTTCTTGAATGCTTGAAAGTAAACCCTGATAGTTTTCTGCTGTGATTGATGTCATTGCTGCTCTCCTCCAGGTGGTGGACAAACACACAGAAAGTGGTTTGTGAAGGTTTTTATGGGAACAATAAGATAAACGATGAGTGATGAAGCTGCTGCTGTAACATGTAAAGACTTTGCTGTTGAGCGTGTGTTTGTAGAAGAGTATAAAGAGACTGGGTCCCGCTGTATTACTCAGGCTGCACTGCAGCGTCTATTCACAGGCGCGATCCCACTACTGAGCGGCACGGGGGCTTTGACCTGCTCCGTCTCCGACCTGGACCGGTGCACCCCTCTTTAGACGACCTGCTGGTCCCGGGCTGCCCCAGGATCACCATATCGATACCGAACTTAGTGCGGACACCCGATCGGCACAGTCCACTGCAGCTCAGAGCTCCTGAGCTCAAACGCTCCACCAGCCTCAGCCTCCCGGTCACTTGGATTACAGGCGCGCGCCACCACACCCGGCGAGAGTTGACTTCATTCAGAGAGGTTTTGGGTTCTTACTAACGTGATGTCATCAGGGAGCATGCTCCACGTGCAGCTGCAGAGGTGAGAGCTGATCACACAGCAGCCGGATCGATATGTGCAGCTCCGAGTTGAGCCATTACAGAGCTGAACGCTGATCTGCATCTGTTCTCCTAAAAGTCCCTCACTGATAAAAATCTTATTTCAGTAAAGATCAAGAATTTATCACGTATATTTTAAAATCTGTGCGATCAGTTTATTATTACTACTATCCTTCTTTTCTGTTGTCTTGCTTTCATACACAAAGGATGTTCTTCCTCATGTCAGCAGGTTTAAGAAGTTCTGTTTTTTTAATCCTACTTCTATGTTTATTAAGCTCAATTGACATGGAAAGACAGATTGGTAGACCACCACACCAATACATTACTATTCCACCACTGCTGTGCAATTATCGCTGCCATGTGCAATATTCACTTTACAATTTTCTATCAAACACTTGGTACATATATTATTTGTTATCCTATTTAATTATTGTGTACTGCCACTTTACTCCATATGTTCTTTTGCTGTAACAAGGTACATTTCCCCGTTGTGAGACTAATAAAGGATTTATGATAAAACAGAAAGATATATGGATAAAAAAGTTGCTTTTTTTCACAGCATGAAGGAAAGGTGAAATTAATGGGCTGTGTCTTTAAAATAATTTGCAGAGGTTATGAGTTCAATAATTAGTATGGCCCTCGAAGGATGTTAAAAAAATGGAAATGGCCCTTGATAGGAAAAAGGTTCCCCACCCCTGTTGTAGATGAAGCTGCAGGTTGCTGGGAGAGGCTGGAGGGTGTAAACAGACTGTAGGTGGAGCGAGTGTCTGTCAGAATCTGCAGGTGGAGGAAGATGCTGCAGTTAAGAATCACTTAACAAGATAGAACAAAGAAAATGTTTGCGATCCTGATGTTTAGACCTGGAGGAAGTATTGTGGACACATTATATCTATGTGTATTTGGACTGTAAAACACAGAGGAACGTTTCTGGTTTGAGACTTCTTTCTTCTCCATCACGTTTCTTGAATGCTTGAAAGTAAACCCTGATAGTTTTCTGCTGTGATTGATGTCATTGCTGCTCTCCTCCAGGTGGTGGACAAACACACAGAAAGTGGTTTGTGAAGGTTTTTATGGGAACAATAAGATAAACGATGAGTGATGAAGCTGCTGCTGTAACATGTAAAGACTTTGCTGTTGAGCGTGTGTTTGTAGAAGAGTATAAAGAGACTGGGTCCCGCTGTATTACTCAGGCTGCACTGCAGCGTCTATTCACAGGCGCGATCCCACTACTGAGCGGCACGGGGGCTTTGACCTGCTCCGTCTCCGACCTGGACCGGTGCACCCCTCTTTAGACGACCTGCTGGTCCCGGGCTGCCCCAGGATCACCATATCGATACCGAACTTAGTGCGGACACCCGATCGGCACAGTCCACTGCAGCTCAGAGCTCCTGAGCTCAAACGCTCCACCAGCCTCAGCCTCTCGGTCACTTGGATTACAGGCGCGCGCCACCACACCCGGCGAGAGTTGACTTCATTCAGAGAGGTTTTGGGTTCTTACTAACGTGATGTCATCAGGGAGCATGCTCCACGTGCAGCTGCAGAGGTGAGAGCTGATCACACAGCAGCCGGATCGATATGTGCAGCTCCGAGTTGAGCCATTACAGAGCTGAACGCTGATCTGCATCTGTTCTCCTAAAAGTCCCTCACTGATAAAAATCTTATTTCAGTAAAGATCAAGAATTTATCACGTATATTTTAAAATCTGTGCGATCAGATTGATATTACTACTATCCTTCTTTTCTGTTGTCTTGCTTTCATACACAAAGGATGTTCTTCCTCATGTCAGCAGGTTTAAGAAGTTCTGTTTTTTTAATCCTACTTCTATGTTTATTAAGCTCAATTGACATGGAAAGACAGATTGGTAGACCACCACACCAATACATTACTATTCCACCACTGCTGTGCAATTATCGCTGCCATGTGCAATATTCACTTTACAATTTTCTATCAAACACTTGGTACATATATTATTTGTTATTCTATTTAATTATTGTGTACTGCCACTTTACTCCATATGTTCTTTTGCTGTAACAAGGTACATTTCCCCGTTGTGAGACTAATAAAGGATTTATGATAAAACAGAAAGATATATGGATAAAAAAGTTGCTTTTTTTCACAGCATGAAGGAAAGGTGAAATTAATGGGCTGTGTCTTTAAAATAATTTGCAGAGGTTATGAGTTCAATAATTAGTATGGCCCTCGAAGGATGTTAAAAAAATGGAAATGGCCCTTGATAGGAAAAAGGTTCCCCACCCCTGTTGTAGATGAAGCTGCAGGTTGCTGGGAGAGGCTGGAGGGTGTAAACAGACTGTAGGTGGAGCGAGTGTCTGTCAGAATCTGCAGGTGGAGGAAGATGCTGCAGTTAAGAATCACTTAACAAGATAGAACAAAGAAAATGTTTGCGATCCTGATGTTTAGACCTGGAGGAAGTATTGTGGACACATTATATCTATGTGTATTTGGACTGTAAAACACAGAGGAACGTTTCTGGTTTGAGACTTCTTTCTTCTCCATCACGTTTCTTGAATGCTTGAAAGTAAACCCTGATAGTTTTCTGCTGTGATTGATGTCATTGCTGCTCTCCTCCAGGTGGAGGACAAACACACAGAAAGTGGTTTGTGAAGGTTTTTATGGGAACAATAAGATAAACGATGAGTGATGAAGCTGCTGCTGTAACATGTAAAGACTTTGCTGTTGAGCGTGTGTTTGTAGAAGAGTATAAAGAGACTGGGTCCCGCTGTATTACTCAGGCTGCACTGCAGCGTCTATTCACAGGCGCGATCCCACTACTGAGCGGCACGGGGGCTTTGACCTGCTCCGTCTCCGACCTGGACCGGTGCACCCCTCTTTAGACGACCTGCTGGTCCCGGGCTGCCCCAGGATCACCATATCGATACCGAACTTAGTGCGGACACCCGATCGGCACAGTCCACTGCAGCTCAGAGCTCCTGAGCTCAAACGCTCCACCAGCCTCAGCCTCCCGGTCACTTGGATTACAGGCGCGCGCCACCACACCCGGCGAGAGTTGACTTCATTCAGAGAGGTTTTGGGTTCTTACTAACGTGATGTCATCAGGGAGCATGCTCCACGTGCAGCTGCAGAGGTGAGAGCTGATCACACAGCAGCCGGATCGATATGTGCAGCTCCGAGTTGAGCCATTACAGAGCTGAACGCTGATCTGCATCTGTTCTCCTAAAAGTCCTTCACTGATAAAAATCTTATTTCAGTAAAGATCAAGAATTTATCACGTATATTTTAAAATCTGTGCGATCAGATTGATATTACTACTATCCTTCTTTTCTGTTGTCTTGCTTTCATACACAAAGGATGTTCTTCCTCATGTCAGCAGGTTTAAGAAGTTCTGTTTTTTTAATCCTACTTCTATGTTTATTAAGCTCAATTGACATGGAAAGACAGATTGGTAGACCACCACACCAATACATTACTATTCCACCACTGCTGTGCAATTATCGCTGCCATGTGCAATATTCACTTTACAATTTTCTATCAAACACTTGGTACATATATTATTTGTTATTCTATTTAATTATTGTATACTGCCACTTTACTCCATATGTTCTTTTGCTGTAACAAGGTACATTTCCCCGTTGTGAGACTAATAAAGGATTTATGATAAAACAGAAAGATATATGGATAAAAAAGTTGCTTTTTTTCACAGCATGAAGGAAAGGTGAAATTAATGGGCTGTGTCTTTAAAATAATTTGCAGAGGTTATGAGTTCAATAATTAGTATGGCCCTCGAAGGATGTTAAAAAAATGGAAATGGCCATTGATAGGAAAAAGGTTCCCCACCCCTGTTGTAGATGAAGCTGCAGGTTGCTGGGAGAGGCTGGAGGGTGTAAACAGACTGTAGGTGGAGCGAGTGTCTGTCAGAATCTGCAGGTGGAGGAAGATGCTGCAGTTAAGAATCACTTAACAAGATAGAACAAAGAAAATGTTTGCGATCCTGATGTTTAGACCTGGAGGAAGTATTGTGGACACATTATATCTATGTGTATTTGGACTGTAAAACACAGAGGAACGTTTCTGGTTTGAGACTTCTTTCTTCTCCATCACGTTTCTTGAATGCTTGAAAGTAAACCCTGATAGTTTTCTGCTGTGATTGATGTCATTGCTGCTCTCCTCCAGGTGGAGGACAAACACACAGAAAGTGGTTTGTGAAGGTTTTTATGGGAACAATAAGATAAACGATGAGTGATGAAGCTGCTGCTGTAACATGTAAAGACTTTGCTGTTGAGCGTGTGTTTGTAGAAGAGTATAAAGAGACTGGGTCCCGCTGTATTACTCAGGCTGCACTGCAGCGTCTATTCACAGGCGCGACCCCACTACTGAGCGGCACGGGGGCTTTGACCTGCTCCGTCTCCGACCTGGACCGGTGCACCCCTCTTTAGACGACCTGCTGGTCCCGGGCTGCCCCAGGATCACCATATCGATACCGAACTTAGTGCGGACACCCGATCGGCACAGTCCACTGCAGCTCAGAGCTCCTGAGCTCAAACGCTCCACCAGCCTCAGCCTCTCGGTCACTTGGATTACAGGCGCGCGCCACCACACCCGGCGAGAGTTGACTTCATTCAGAGAGGTTTTGGGTTCTTACTAACGTGATGTCATCAGGGAGCATGCTCCACGTGCAGCTGCAGAGGTGAGAGCTGATCACACAGCAGCCGGATCGATATGTGCAGCTCCGAGTTGAGCCATTACAGAGCTGAACGCTGATCTGCATCTGTTCTCCTAAAAGTCCTTCACTGATAAAAATCTTATTTCAGTAAAGATCAAGAATTTATCACGTATATTTTAAAATCTGTGCGATCAGATTGATATTACTACTATCCTTCTTTTCTGTTGTCTTGCTTTCATACACAAAGGATGTTCTTCCTCATGTCAGCAGGTTTAAGAAGTTCTGTTTTTTTAATCCTACTTCTATGTTTATTAAGCTCAATTGACATGGAAAGACAGATTGGTAGACCACCACACCAATACATTACTATTCCACCACTGCTGTGCAATTATCGCTGCCATGTGCAATATTCACTTTACAATTTTCTATCAAACACTTGGTACATATATTATTTGTTATTCTATTTAATTATTGTATACTGCCACTTTACTCCATATGTTCTTTTGCTGTAACAAGGTACATTTCCCCGTTGTGAGACTAATAAAGGATTTATGATAAAACAGAAAGATATATGGATAAAAAAGTTGCTTTTTTTCACAGCATGAAGGAAAGGTGAAATTAATGGGCTGTGTCTTTAAAATAATTTGCAGAGGTTATGAGTTCAATAATTAGTATGGCCCTCGAAGGATGTTAAAAAAATGGAAATGGCCCTTGATAGGAAAAAGGTTCCCCACCCCTGTTGTAGATGAAGCTGCAGGTTGCTGGGAGAGGCTGGAGGGTGTAAACAGACTGTAGGTGGAGCGAGTGTCTGTCAGAATCTGCAGGTGGAGGAAGATGCTGCAGTTAAGAATCACTTAACAAGATAGAACAAAGAAAATGTTTGCGATCCTGATGTTTAGACCTGGAGGAAGTATTGTGGACACATTATATCTATGTGTATTTGGACTGTAAAACACAGAGGAACGTTTCTGGTTTGAGACTTCTTTCTTCTCCATCACGTTTCTTGAATGCTTGAAAGTAAACCCTGATAGTTTTCTGCTGTGATTGATGTCATTGCTGCTCTCCTCCAGGTGGTGGACAAACACACAGAAAGTGGTTTGTGAAGGTTTTTATGGGAACAATAAGATAAACGATGAGTGATGAAGCTGCTGCTGTAACATGTAAAGACTTTGCTGTTGAGCGTGTGTTTGTAGAAGAGTATAAAGAGACTGGGTCCCGCTGTATTACTCAGGCTGCACTGCAGCGTCTATTCACAGGCGCGATCCCACTACTGAGCGGCACGGGGGCTTTGACCTGCTCCGTCTCCGACCTGGACCGGTGCACCCCTCTTTAGACGACCTGCTGGTCCCGGGCTGCCCCAGGATCACCATATCGATACCGAACTTAGTGCGGACACCCGATCGGCACAGTCCACTGCAGCTCAGAGCTCCTGAGCTCAAACGCTCCACCAGCCTCAGCCTCTCGGTCACTTGGATTACAGGCGCGCGCCACCACACCCGGCGAGAGTTGACTTCATTCAGAGAGGTTTTGGGTTCTTACTAACGTGATGTCATCAGGGAGCATGCTCCACGTGCAGCTGCAGAGGTGAGAGCTGATCACACAGCAGCCGGATCGATATGTGCAGCTCCGAGTTGAGCCATTACAGAGCTGAACGCTGATCTGCATCTGTTCTCCTAAAAGTCCTTCACTGATAAAAATCTTATTTCAGTAAAGATCAAGAATTTATCACGTATATTTTAAAATCTGTGCGATCAGATTGATATTACTACTATCCTTCTTTTCTGTTGTCTTGCTTTCATACACAAAGGATGTTCTTCCTCATGTCAGCAGGTTTAAGAAGTTCTGTTTTTTTAATCCTACTTCTATGTTTATTAAGCTCAATTGACATGGAAAGACAGATTGGTAGACCACCACACCAATACATTACTATTCCACCACTGCTGTGCAATTATCGCTGCCATGTGCAATATTCACTTTACAATTTTCTATCAAACACTTGGTACATATATTATTTGTTATTCTATTTAATTATTGTATACTGCCACTTTACTCCATATGTTCTTTTGCTGTAACAAGGTACATTTCCCCGTTGTGAGACTAATAAAGGATTTATGATAAAACAGAAAGATATATGGATAAAAAAGTTGCTTTTTTTCACAGCATGAAGGAAAGGTGAAATTAATGGGCTGTGTCTTTAAAATAATTTGCAGAGGTTATGAGTTCAATAATTAGTATGGCCCTCGAAGGATGTTAAAAAAATGGAAATGGCCATTGATAGGAAAAAGGTTCCCCACCCCTGTTGTAGATGAAGCTGCAGGTTGCTGGGAGAGGCTGGAGGGTGTAAACAGACTGTAGGTGGAGCGAGTGTCTGTCAGAATCTGCAGGTGGAGGAAGATGCTGCAGTTAAGAATCACTTAACAAGATAGAACAAAGAAAATGTTTGCGATCCTGATGTTTAGACCTGGAGGAAGTATTGTGGACACATTATATCTATGTGTATTTGGACTGTAAAACACAGAGGAACGTTTCTGGTTTGAGACTTCTTTCTTCTCCATCACGTTTCTTGAATGCTTGAAAGTAAACCCTGATAGTTTTCTGCTGTGATTGATGTCATTGCTGCTCTCCTCCAGGTGGTGGACAAACACACAGAAAGTGGTTTGTGAAGGTTTTTATGGGAACAATAAGATAAACGATGAGTGATGAAGCTGCTGCTGTAACATGTAAAGACTTTGCTGTTGAGCGTGTGTCTGTAGAAGAGTATAAAGAGACTGGGTCCCGCTGTATTACTCAGGCTGCACTGCAGCGTCTATTCACAGGCGCGATCCCACTACTGAGCGGCACGGGGGCTTTGACCTGCTCCGTCTCCGACCTGGACCGGTGCACCCCTCTTTAGACGACCTGCTGGTCCCGGGCTGCCCCAGGATCACCATATCGATACCGAACTTAGTGCGGACACCCGATCGGCACAGTGCACTGCAGCTCAAAGCTCCTGAGCTCAAACGCTCCACCAGCCTCAGCCTCCCGGTCACTTGGATTACAGGCGCGCATCACCACACCCGGCGAGAGTTGACTTCATTCAGAGAGGTTTTGGGTTCTTACTAACGTGATGTCATCAGGGAGCATGCCACATGTGCAACTGCAGAGGTGAGAGCTGATCACACAGCAGCCGGATCGATATGTGCAGCTCCGAGTTGAGCCATTACAGAGCTGAACGCTGATCTGCATCTGTTCTCCTAAAAGTCCCTCACTGATAAAAATCTTATTTCAGTAAAGATCAAGAATTTATCACGTATATTTTAAAATCTGTGCGATCAGATTGATATTACTACTATCCTTATTTTCTGTTGTCTTGCTTTCATACACAAAGGATGTTCTTCCTCATGTCAGCAGGTTTAAGAAGTTCTGTTTTTTTAATCCTACTTCTATGTTTATTAAGCTCAATTGACATGGAAAGACAGATTGGTAGACCACCACACCAATACATCACTATTCCACCACTGCTGTGCAATTATCGCTGTCATGTGCAATATTCACTTTACAATTTTCTATCAAACACTTGGTACATATATTATTTGTTATTCTATTTAATTATTGTGTACTGCCACTTTACTCCATATGTTCTTTTGCTGTAACAAGGTACATTTCCCCGTTGTGAGACTAATAAAGGATTTATGATAAAACAGAAAGATATATGGATAAAAAAGTTGCTTTTTTTCACAGCATGAAAGAAAGGTGAAATGAATGGGCCCATATGGAGTTAAAATTGACATATTTTATGGTGTGGGCAATGTCGAACCAAAATAAAAACACTGAGGTAATTAGGTAAAGTTGTGCAGTTGTGCTTTTGCTTGAATACTCCGGTAGGTATATGTAAATCACCTTTCCTGTTACCCTTCATAGATTTGAGTTGAGAGAAAACATTTCTGTGTGTATGTGTGTTTTGACAGTTTTCTTGTACATTTGTACATTTTATGATGCCTGCAAATTAAACACTATTTACAAGTGTGTGTGTTTGTGTCTCCAGTATAGACGCAATCGGAGTTTCGGGCTTCCGGTGGAATCACAATGCATGCTGGTGTGGCAAGCCTAGAAAAGTGAGCACCAACTCTACAAGGGCCGCCATATTGGATTTCTTCTCTACGTTTTTACATTGTATTTAGCTTATTCTTCAAGCTTGTTGTAAACAAACCTACTACTCTACAATGAGTTCTGAACTCCTTTCTTATGATGAGGTTCAGATGTGGAAAGTCGAAGCTTTGAAAGTATTTTGCCGCAAGCGGAATTTAAAGGTTTCAGGAACAAAACTCGAGCTTATTGCCACGGTGTTTGCTGCATCAGAGATGAGCATTGAGGAGCAATTAACAGCTAATGAAAGACTTTCAATCACAGATAAAGAAAAGACTAAGCTTTTGGTTATGACGAGTGGCATTTCAGTGCCTGATCCCTTGACATTGCAGGATGGCTGGGTCAATGAAAACAACAGCATGACTTCTTGGCCGCCGATATACCTCAGCGATATAACATTTTTTTTAATGTCTGACCACCCAGGGAACGATGTCGAGTTTCATAAACAAACTTTGAACGAATACAGAGAAGGCAAAGCATTTAGACTGTTTGACTCTGGCTGGTTGATACGAATATCTTTCAGTCCTCTCGCAGATTCTGAGTTTGCTTTTTGAAAGCAAAATATACTCATTCAATGAAAATTTCCCATACGCCACATTCGGCATGGATCTGCGCAGTCAAGACAACTGGCGATATCATAAGTGCTTATTGCAGTTGTGTTGCAGGGTAAGCTATTATAAATATATACCTAACTTGTGCTTGTTAATCATTATAAAACTCAATATATAGAAAGTACATTTGTCAATTGTCAAGTAGGTTGAGAATCAGGCCTTTTCATCTCCCCAACAATCCTTCCCCAACAGTCCTTAGTTTGAACCAAGGAGTGAAGTAGGTAACACAGAGACTAAATATTATAACAATGATTCTTAAATGCTCAAATCAATGTGGGATTAGAAGAGACTCGAAACTAGGAGATATAATTGTGTGATTACAAATTAGATCTAATAGATGTGATTTAGAAGAGACTCGTAACTAGGAGACATAGTTAAAAATATAATTGTGTGGTGTAAAATGTAATTGTGTGGTGTAACCATTGTAATATTGATACATGCCATTTTATGAAGTAAACTATGGAAAACATGTTCAGCACAAAGGCCTTGTCTTAACTCACTGACACCTCGCTAAAAGCGTGGCCTTATCACAAACTCACTGGCGCCTAGGTTAAGGATGCTCTTGTAACCCATTTATAGCATGGCCTTATCACTAGGAACATACCTAAGATGTTGTTGCTCACCAAGAGCGTACATAATGAGCGCTGGAAAGAATATATATAGATAGAAAATAGATGACTCTACAGCAAGGCCGTAAATGGACAAAAGAGGTGCATAGTTAAATCCTAAGACCGTCATCAAACAATACGTCACGGGCATATTGTAAACCGAAGGAACTAATATGGATTTAGGAAGAGCGGAGCAGAAGCGAGCACCAAAGGCCTATATAAGAAGAGAGCTGACACAAGCTTGAGGTTATTTCCTCTGCGACTTCATCCGAGATGAGAGATGTGAAGACTACAACACCAAAAAGACTCTGGAAGAAGTGATCCTAGCGGCTGACTGAAGCGCAGGATAGGAGTAATCACTTTCCCAACAGCTTGGACTCACAAATGGGATCTTCAGAGTTTTCTATGCTCACTCTGCAAATGGACGATTGACACGGACTAACCTCATGGGACTTTCGACAAAGTCAAGAGCGGCCCGGAGGCCTTCGTCACGCAGAAAGAATAGGATTGCTTTGCATGGCGATCCGACCTCTCTCTCTCTCTCTCCAACCGATAAGTACATTAGATAGACATGGCATTAGTGTGTTAGGGATTTATATTATTGTTAATCAATTCTGATAATCATGTTACATGTTGTTTGAATCCATTTAAGTTGTATGCCTTGCCCATGCTATTATACTTAAAATAAAATGAATCTTTTGATTTAAACCGAGAATTGTGGACAGAAAGAATTTGTATCTTTATGAGGTATTTTATAAAGGTTTGGAGCGATTAATATCTCAATGGTTCTGATAATGGTTGTCTCTAGCAAATAGATTAAACATGTCCCTGTGGTCAATTCCTGACTACTAACTAAACCTAGTCAATACCAAGTGCACAGATCATAGAGGAGAGCTGTCAGACGACCGTGACCAGTGGTAGCCGCTAAATTCACATTGCTATTCATTTTTGCGGGATTATTGGTGCAAGCGGGATAGACGGTTGTATACAGGCAGTAGACACTAGGCTACGTCTTCTCGCCACCAACTTAAATAGTTACTATATTCTAGTTAAGGCGGAACTTGATAGGATTAGGACTCGGATCCGTTAGTTGGAGAGTTGGTCGAGACTTGCCCCTGAGGGACCAGGGCGCGACCTATGCGGATCTAACACAATATATAAATCAAGTAGATAGACTTAGGGTATGTAGTCTATCTTTGAGTTCAGGATCAGGGAATTCATTAGTTGGTTTTCCTTGCATGAAATGCTCACTGCAAATCCGCAAAGATTTCTTGGGCTCCCAAGACTTCCCATTGTAATCCTGTCTCTTTACAGCTTTGGTCCATGCTAGCCTTCTATCATTATTCTTGTAGCCATCTACATCGACAACGTTTTTATCGCCGATGACACCGAAGAAAGCCACCTAGTAAGACTGACGAAGGTTGTGGAAAGACTCACTACAGCTGGACTAAGGCTTAACCTGAAGAAATGCCAATTTGGACAGTTTCAAGTGAACTACCTAGGTTTCCAAGTAGCAGCGGACCTAGGACTTTCTGATGGCTACCGAGAGAAAGTAAACCAAATTATTCCACCGACTACAGAAAACGAGCTGCAGAAGATTTTGGGACTCTGCAACTATGTAAGAGATCATGTTCCACAGTACCAAAAGTATGCCAGAACACTGTATGTACTGTAAAGAGAAGGCGAAGAGGATAAAAAGAACAAAAAAGACTGGGTATGGACTGCTACTGATCAGCGCAACCTGGATAAACAAAAACAAGATGGGGAAGGTGGGAAGACATCCTACTAGACCCTGACCTGGAGATTGAACCAGCACAACCAGCAGACAAAAAGTCATCAAAAGAGACCGACCAGGTAGAAGAAAAGCCATACGACTGGATCCTCTACACGGATGGATCACGGAAAAGGACAAGACGACAAAGCATACTGGGGGTTTATACTTAAGCATAAAGGACAAGAAATATTCATGCAAAAAGGTAAAACCCAGGGAAGTGCCCAAGCCGGAGAAGTGATCACCATTATGGAAAGAATCCTGGAGCTGAACCAAAGGAAGGTGAAGAGAGCCAGGATAATAACTGACAGTCACTATTGTGCTCAAGCCCTACAAGAAAATCTATCCATTTGGGAAGAAAATGGATATGGCGGAGCTAAAGGCAAAGTTGTCGCACACACTGATCTATGGAAAAAGATTGCAGAACCAAGGCTCAGCTTGGAGCTAAACGTAGTGCATCAGAAAGCACTCGGGTAAGAAGGAGAACACTGGCGGGGAAACGATGAAGTGGACCGCTATGTACAGCAGAGGAAAATTGTCTTTGTCGGTATCGAGGAGTGGGACAGAACACCCAAAGGAAGGGTGGTCCCAGAAAAATTAGTAGTGGAGGTAGTACAAGACGTACACGATGCGCTAGGCCATGCAGGCCCACTACCCACTAAAAAGGAACTGGAGAAGCAGCAACTGTGGATTACCCCGAGCCAAATACGCCGCGTCCTCAAAGACTATGCCGTTTGTGAACAGTACAACGATGGTCGATGAGGGCAGCGGGTTGTAGGCTCAACCATAAAAAGCACGTTACCCTGGGGATCAGTATGTATGGACGTAGCTGGTCCTCTGGGAGTGACAGGAAAGAAAGGTGAAAAGTACCTTTTAGTGCTTGTGGACTCTATGTCAGGATACGTTACCGTGAGGCCAGCCAGAAAGGCTAATGGAATAACATTGTTAGCATGTTGGACCAAGTTTGCAGTGACATCGGAGTACCAAAGGAGTTACGTACTGACAATGGTACTCATTTTAAGAATGCACAAGTGGACCAGTGGTGCCAACGGTTCGGAGTGAGAAGGATTTACTCTCCACCTTATACACCCCAAGCAAATGGGGTGGTGGAAAGAACAATAGGACTAGGAATTGGATTGGTAAAAATGCAAACTCACGAGAATGGAGCATCAAGATGGTGGAGCTAACACAAGCTCTGAACGACAGAAGCCGATCTGATAGGCCCTCCCCTTCAACAGAACTAAACGCACGCCCCTCATTCCAGGTCTCATTCCACGTCGGGCAGCGAGTGTGAATAAAGGCAAGGGATCACCCAACAGAGACTGCGGTGAAAGCCAAATACACAGTATCGGACATAGTTGAACAACTTTTGGACAACAATACAGTGTTATTAAAGACCAAGGGAATCCAAGGAGTGGAGCAGCTTAAACCAGTACCAGACTAGAGAAGAACCAGGAATCAAAAAAGGTCAGTAACAAACCATGCCTTCCACCCTATATCAGACTGGCTACTTTATGCGGGGTGGTAACCTTAAGAAGATCAACCTCAGGACTCTGGGCAGGAAGAGCCCTAAAGAAATTGGATTATGCTAAAAGAGGTTTCCTGTCGGAGGAGAAAGAAGTGTTGGAATGGAAGGAAGTAAAGAACTGTTGCGTGGCAAGCGACCAAACTCACTGTTCAGTGGGAAGGACCGGGGCAGCAGAAGCCAAGGCGGCCTGACGGAGCTACAACGGAGCTTAAAAAATTACTAGAGAAGCCCGTAAAAGTCCTAGATGCGCACATCTGCGGACGATGCAGAGTGACAACCCTGCCTCGCCTAGTAATCATCGTCCAGTGGGACCTACAGGACACTAAGTGGGACCAGTCCGAGTGTGGCTGCCGCTGGGACGGAGAATTTATGCACCTTTGCAGAGGATATAGAACACGGTGGATTGGAAGCTGGATTGGTAAATGATTTAATATCAGATAATAAGATTGATTTATTTTGTCTCACTGAAACCTGGCTGAGACATGAAGAATATGTCAGTCTAAATGAATCTACTCCACCTGGTCATATTAATATTCACATTCCTCGAGGTACTGGCCGAGGAGGTGGAGTTGCGGCCATATTTGACTCAAACCTCTTGATCAATCCTAAGCCTAAACTAAAATATAACTCTTTTGAAAGCCTTGTTCTTACGCTCTCAAACCCAACATGGAAAACAATAAAGCCAGTTTTATTTGTTACTGTGTACTGCGCTCCTGGTCCGTATTCTGAATTTCTATCTGAATTCTCAGAATTTTTATCAAATTTAGTCCTTAAAACAGATAAAGTAATTATTGTAGGTGACTTTAATATTCATGTGGATGTTGATAGTGACAGCCTTAATAATGCATTTATCTCAATATTAGATTCAATTGGGTTCAGTCAAAATGTACATGAACCAACTCACTGTTTAAACCACACTCTGGACCTTGTTCTGGGATATGGTGTTGAAATAGAAAGTTTATCAGTGTGTCCACATAATCCTCTTTTATCAGACCATTTTTTAATAACTTTTGAAGTCCTGTTACTGGACTACAAGCCAGTAGGCAAAATATCCTACGCTCGATGTTTATCTGAAAGTGCTGTGACTAAATTTAAGGAAGTGATTCCATCAGCACTTAATTCAATACCAGAACTCAATATCAATATAATGGAGGACTCCAATGCTAACTTTAGTCCCTCCCAAATTAATCATCTTGTTGATAGCGCTGCAGCCTCACTGCGAATAACACTCGACTCTGTCGCTCCTCTAAAGAAGAAGATCATAAAACAGAAAAAGAAAGCTCCATGGCTTAATTTACAAATCCGCAAACTAAAACAAAAGTCGAGAAATCTTGAAAGTAAATGGCGTTCCACTAAATTGGAAGAATTTCGTTTAGTCTGGTTAGATCATCTTAAAACGTATAAGAAGGCTCTCCGTAATGCCAGAGCAGCTTATTACTCTTCCTTAATAGAAGAAAATAAGAACAACCCCAGGTTTCTTTTCAGCACTGTAGCCAGGCTGACAGAGAGCCACAGCTCTACAGAGCCTTCTGTTCCTATATCTCTCAGTAGTGACGACTTTATGAGTTTCTTTAACGATAAAATTATAATTATTAGAGACAAAATTAATCTCCTCCTGACCTCAATTGGTAATGACTTAACTTCAACTGTTGGAATTTTAAAAACATCTGTAACTCCTGAAATATATCTAGACTGTTTTACTCCAATCAACCTTAACCAACTAACTTCAACAATCTCATCGTCTAAACCATCAACCTGTCTTTTGGACCCGATTCCAACTAAACTGTTTAAAGAAGTTTTACCCTTAATTAACACTTCGTTATTAAATATGATCAACCTGTCTCTATTATCTGGCTACGTACCAAAATCCTTTAAAGTAGCTGTAATAAAACCACTTCTTAAAAAGCCTGGTCTTGAGCCAGAGGTTTTAGCCAACTATAGGCCGATATCTAACCTTCCCTTTCTCGCTAAAATCCTTGAGAAAGCAGTCGCAAAACAGTTGTGTGACTTTTTACATAATAATAGTTTATTTGAGGTTTTTCAATCTGGATTTAGAGTTCATCATAGCACAGAGACGGCACTGGTGAAAGTTACCAATGACCTTCTATTGGCATCAGACAAAGGACTTGTCTCTGTTCTTGTCTTGTTAGACCTCAGTGCTGCTTTCGACACTGTTGATCATGACATTCTACTACAGAGACTGGAACATTGTGTTGGCATAAAAGGAACCGCACTAAGCTGGTTCAAGTCCTATTTATCTGAGCGATCTCAATTTGTACTTGTTAACGATAAATCCTCCATGACAGCCAAAGTCAGTCTTGGAGTTCCGCAGGGTTCTGTACTTGGACCGATTCTATTCACCTTATATATGCTTCCTTTGGGCAATATTATAAGGAACCACTCTATAAACTTTCATTGTTATGCGGATGATACCCAATTATATCTATCAATTAAACCAGATGAAACCAATCAATTGGCTAAACTTCAAGCATGCCTTAAGGACATAAAAACTTGGATGTCTAGCAACTTTTTGATGTTAAACACAGACAAAACTGAAGTTATTATACTTGGTCCTAAACGCCTCCGAAACGCATTTTCTAATGACATAAAAGCTCTGGATGGCATTAACTTGGCCTCCAGCACCACTGTAAGGAATCTTGGCGTCATCTTTGATCAAGATCTGTCGTTTAACTCCCACATAAAACAAATCTCAAGGACTGCCTTCTTTCATCTACGTAACATTGCAAAAATAAGACACATCCTGTCTCAAAATGATGCAGAAAAACTAGTCCATGCATTTGTTACTTCAAGGCTGGATTACTGCAACTCATTGTTATCAGGTTGTCCCAAAAAGTCGCTTAAGACTCTTCAGTTGATTCAAAATGCAGCGGCACGTGTATTGACTAGAACAAGGAAACGGGATCATATTACTCCTGTATTAGCTGCTCTGCACTGGCTCCCGGTAAAATACAGAATAGAATTCAAAATCCTTCTCCTGACTTACAAATCAATTAAAGGTCAGGCTCCAGCATATCTTAAAGATCTCATAGTACCTTATAAACCAACTAGAGCATTACGCTCCCAGACTGCAGGGTTACTTGTGGTTCCTAGAGTCTCTAAGAGTACAATGGGAGCCAGAGCCTTCAGCTATCAAGCTCCTCTCCAGTGGAACCAGCTTCCAGTTTGTGTTCGGGAGGCAGACACACTCTCCACATTTAAGAGTAGGCTAAAGACTTTCCTTTTTGATAAAGCTTATAGTTAGGGCTGGCTCAGGTTTGCCCTGGATCAGCCCCTAGTTATGCTGCTATAGGCTTAGACTGCCGGGGGACACCTCCCTGCTCTCTTCCTTCTCTCCCTCTCTCTTCTTCTCCCTCTCTATCTGTATGCATTTATGTAAATGTATGTTACTAACTCACCATCCGGGGTATCATCCCCGGAGTGTCTGTCTCTCATGTGGCAGGTTGCCACTGATAAAGTTTACGTCAGGATCATGAATCGTGACAGCGCCTGCTGACCTGGTCCTGCTGGACACCGGGAAGCCTTATTGACATTTTCCTGGATTCATCCAAACTTTCTATTTCTTTTTTTTCCAACACAACATAATTTCTGTCAAATGTTGTATTTGTACTATGTTGTTTATCCTGTACACACGACATCTATTGCACGTCTGTCCGTCCTGGGAGAGGGATCCCTCCTCAGTTGCTCTCCCTGAGGTTTCTTCCATTTTTTCCCTTTTAATTTTGGGGTTTCTTTTAGGAAGTTTTTCCTTGTGCGATGTGAGGGTCTAAGGACAGAGGATGTCGTAACCTGTACAGTCTGTAAAGCACACTGAGACAAATGTATAATTTGTGATATTGGGCTATACAAATAAATTTGATTTGATTTGACAGAATAGGAACGGAAAGCTCCTAACCATAGTGAAGGCGAGTGGATGGCAAGTGAAACATTTCCTGAGCCCTCTTCGATCCTACACCGCACTGGGCGAGGAGTATGAAGAGGCGGGAGGGCTAATATTTAGGGAAAGACCCCTAGGAAATATTCAAGGAGAATTTAACAGTCCCTCAGCCCCAATGATGGACTCGCCTCAAGAAGAACCCCAAGGTCGGGGCCGCAGCGAGCATCCGAGAGGAGGAAGAAAAGTGAAAGGGCCCCTGGAGGAGGCTGTCCGCCAGGGATGGCCTTTCAAATCAGATGGAAGGCGGGTAGCAACACCTCCACTAGCCGTCGTTCAGCTATCACTAGTGATTAGGGTGTTTCGAAACCCAGCAAAACCAGGAGCCACTTCAGGTTTGGATCACATACCAGACGACTTAAGGGACCGAGCCCAAGCGAAAGGATGGGAAGTAAAAGAAGAATGGATAAAGCAAAGAACCAATTGGAAAAAGAGAAGCTGCTGTTGTACAAAGACAAAATGTCCGTAAAAATAAGCCTGAAAACAGGAAAACGTTGCAGAAGAATTCACAAACTCAGTGATGGGACCAGAAACGGCCTATGCCTGGGGATCAAAACACCCTATCTGGAAACTAAAGACGAGATATCTGGACTGCCCGCGAAAAGACTATACCGTCAACGAACCAGGATCAGGAGGGTATTTCTGCACCAATTGGGAGCGCAGGTTAGCCTCAAAACCCACAGAGTTTTCCCTCGCAAAATTACGTGGGGAATCTACAGTGTACAGCAGGTGCACTCGTACGCACCCCATCGGCCGTGGAGGCGGATATCAAATGATGATAACGGTGCCTGAATTTCCTTTCGAAACACCTTGGATACTAAATACAGTCTACATCGTAGTGTCAGGATGGAGGTTCAAGCTAAGGTGGGGATCAAATTACGCCAAACAAACACAGGGGTTCTATGTAGAGATCAACCTCGGAGGATACTGTATCTGGACTACCATCGAAAGCATGTACGACCTTACTCAAGTAAGACAACATATCCCAGAAAGGTACGTGCTAGAAAACCAGACGATGGACCTACGGACGAAGGTTAAAATCAATCCCCCATGGTCAAATCTGGTGAGAACAACAATCCTATTACGACATCCTGTATACCTGCGTGAACAAGGGACAAGAGTGGTACAAACAGAACTGGTGGACAAGAACGGAGAGCCCCTACACACATAAGTGATAAGGATGCAAGGAGCCGCCATCGGAGCAGCGTGGCTGGATCTGAATCACATCATCGCTTCAACCTTACGGGGAATACTGACCACTAACGGCTCCCACTGGCCACACGGGCCCCTCCCCGAACCAGACGAAGAAAGAATCACCTCATGGAAATGGGCATGGAGGGGGTTGGATATGTCACTAGAACCAGAACCACAAAGAAAGGCCAAGAGAAAGGACCCCTCCCTAAAGACACCATAACGATAACCGCCTAAACACCAACCTATTGAGAAGACAAAACACAGGAAGATAACACAATTTGGAACATTTCACAAAAGAATGGACTTATCCAACCACCGACGGAACAATGGAAATACTGAGAGCATGTATATTGGTATGCGAGTCCGACCTCCAGGACAAGACCAACCATCAAGACCCCAACCAAGACAAGCCATGAATAACGAACAACAGCATTAACTTCTGAAAAATACAGTACAGGTAGAAAGAAATTCTGCCTATACTTTACCCTAAAATTAATTGCAATATGGCTCGGACTAGCCGGAGCCCTAGCTATACTCCACTTATATGGTATAGAGCCATGGGCTCTAACTCATATTCGAGCCCAATACAGGACAACTAAAACCTTCCAGCAGACCTGCTGGAACGCCGAACCCAAGATCCAGTTTATCGCCTGGGGCAATGACTTCAACCAGACGGATCGAGATGCCTGGAGCAGCATCCGGGACGAAGGACACGAACGATGGATACGCGCCTTAAACGACACCGAAGTATGGATCAAAGTGGTCACCGAGTTGAACCTACTAGAAGGCAAATGGATCTTAGACGACCTGTTGACTGACAATGAAGCCGGAGTGATCTTGAAAATCCTAATTCTTAAAGACAAAGAAGAAAAAAATGCACAAGGACCATTCTAATCAGACATGTATGTTCAAAAATTGTCAACACCAGATGATCTCATGACTATCCCCCAAGAAGACTTTGACAAAATTGACAAATGTGTGAACCAAAACGCTTTCCAGGACTTGAACGACACCAAGTACGTAAGCAGCCTCTCCGCGTTGTCCACTGTGGCAGATGCAACTGAGCTCCTGGGGATCATGGCGCTTTGACTGCGAACACCTGAAGAAGAATAGTATGATCAAAGGCGTTCTACAGGACTGGAAAGAGGGTCATTCTAGAGATAATGGATCCACCTGGTGGGGACTGCAGGAAAAAGAAGTCAAGGGATGGGTAGTCCCCTGCCTATCAAAGAGTGAGAACTACTGGGTGAAATACCAGTATCTCGCTACGGTCTACTCCAAGGACAGAGACATCTGGCCCGGGATATGGTACCGAGTCGACCCCTTCATGAGCTCTAGACCCATGAACATGAGCTGTGACAAAGCTAATACCACTTGCACCGTCACCCTCGCCCGAAGAAATTGTAAGGACGTGCCCGGCTGGGCACACTATTGCACCAAGTACTACGGCGACGAGTTCGAGACCTACGCCCATAAGGTAATATGGAAGAAGATTACGGAACGTGCCAAAGGCACATGGATTAGGGTATTCCCGGCAGGGATGGGATGTACCAGATCCATTCTCAGACATGGAATGTCGAGAAGAAAGAATGTAAATGGAGCCATCATCCCCTTTGTGGGAGACCCAATGATAATGATGGCAGAAGGACATGCTTTCAGAAAAAGCCTGTGCCAGGGAGAAGAAGTAGCTGGGTATCGATGGTTGGGCTCTAGCCAGATCTACAACAGCGGCACCTGTCACCCTCCGAAGGAACATTGGATCACTTGCGGCTCAGGGTGGAACGAACATGAGTGTACATGGTATGAAACAGCTTCTACCGTGATTTCTGAGGGCATCTACACCGTGGTAGAAGAGGCAGTAGGGGTCATAGGTGAAGGGTTTGCAGTGTTAGGAACATAGCTATCAAACTTCTTCTCCAAGCTCTGGCCATATATGCTCACACTGGTGAGCTTGATCGTCGTGACCATAATTGAATGGCTGATCCTCAAAGGAGGAGTCAGGGCCGCCTTTCGTCCCTGTCAAAGACCGGAAAGGGCGGATGAGGAAACGTTGTCCCTCCCCCCGGAAAGGGAGGGACCTGCTCACTTATAAAATGATCAGCACGGGACAGCCTCAGCCAGTACTCTTCCGGATCTCAACCAGCCAAGACTCCTACTAAAAAAACTAAAAACAACTCTACAAACCATGGCGAATAATACCACCTCAGTCATCTCAGCCGTCAAACAACTTGGACTCCTACGCAGACCTCGTTACACTCACAGAGGCTCCCGTAGAAAGTTTGTTTACCACCAGCCTGGCCCTCCTGTGTCAACCATTCCTTCCATCTGGACCACTGTCGCACGTCATCAGAGGACTGACGCTCTCGGTGTTAATAGCACGGGAAACACCGCGAGATCGCTACACATTGAACAGAGCGGAAAACGTGGAGTGGATTTCGGTCTACTCCGGACCCTACAGAAATCCACCATTTCATCCAGAGTCAAAATAGAACTTTTTAATGCACAATCCCTAACCAACAAATCATCTTTCATACAAGACCACATCATGGACAAGGGAATAGACTTTATGTGCCTTACGGAAACGTGGCAACAGCCAGAGGTTTACTCTGCCCTAAATGAAATCTGTCCCCCTGGCTACAGCTACCTAGAAAAAGCTTGCAGCACTGGTCATGGTGGCGGCTTAGCAATAATACACAGAAAATAACTGAAACTGTCCCCCTAGCCTCTGCCTGTACTATCCTCATTTGAATGCCTTGGATTTAAATGTAAACCACCCTTCACCCTGACAATATTTCTCATCTACCGACCACCGAAACCCAACTCAGCTTTCATCCCAGAGATGCACGACCTTCTAACTACACTCTGCACTACTTCTGGAAATATTATAATACTTGGAGATATAAATATTCACGTTGGCACCCCCTCCTGTCACTATGCAGCCAAGTTCCTACACCTTCTGGACTGCCTCAACCTCATTCAACATGTTGATGTCCCCACACACACCAGGGGACACACAATTGACCTAGTCATCACAAACGTAATCTATCTGTTTACGATCTGGGTGTGTCGGATCACAAGGCTATCACAATGGATCTGCCACTCCTGCTTCCCTACACCAAACCAAAACGTCAAATCCATTTCAGAAATCTGAAAAACATCAACCCAGACACCATGACCTCGGATCTCCAGCATCTCTCCGCTATAAATCTCACATCAGTCAATGAATCTGTGGACTTTTACAACAAATCTCTGAGCAGTCTCCTAGATCTCCACGCCCCTGTCAAAACCAGAACAGTCACGTTCTCAAGCTCAGCCCCCTGGTACACCTGAGGAAGATGAAGACAGAGGAGCGTGTCCTCGAGCGGCGCCTCAAGTCTTCAGGACTCACTTTTCATAGACAGGCATACCGAGACCACCAAAAGGCCTACGCAAAGTCCCTCAGAGACACATGGTCACTTTTCTACTCCAACATCATCAACAATAGCCCTGGCAACTTCAAGCAGCTTTTTTCCACAGTCAATCATCTCCTCAAACCTCAAACTCCCAAGACACCACAAAGGAGCAGTGTGACAATTTCATCGCATTTTTCAGAAAAAAAGTAGATATCATCCGCTCTCTCCTCTCCAACTCCGCTGCTCTGCCAGTTCCGTCTGTCAACCCCCAGCCCGGACCTACCCAGCCTCTTTGCCACTTCACTGACATCTCATAGCAAGAGGTTGAGGCCATCATCAAAAAGATGAAACCCTCCACCTGTGCCCTGGACCTCTTTCCCACAGCCCTGGTCAAATCTAACATTTCTGCCATAAGTCCCCTCATCACTACAGTGACAAACCACTCCCTCCAATCTGGTCATGTTCCATCCCCTTTAAAAACTGCTGTCATAAAACCACTCCTAAAAAACCCACCTTAGACCCAGATGTCCTTGCCAACTACAGACCCATCTCCAACCTGCCATTTCTATCCAAGGTGCTGGAAAAAGTAGTTGCCACTCAGATTCAGGACCATCTCAACTTCAATAACCTTCAATAATTTCAGTCTGGTTTTCGCCCTGGCCACAGTACAGAAGCTGCCCTGGTTAGGGTCACCAACGATCTGCTGATTACAGCTGACGCCGGATCTCCATCTCTCCTTACCCCTCCTTGATCTAACTGCAGCATTTGATACCGTTGATCATGACATCCTCCTCAACCGTCTTCACTCCACAATCGGACTCTCTCACTCGGCCCTAAACTGGTTCACCTCATATCTCACTGGGAGGACTGAGCATGTCACCTTGGGAGTGTCAAAATCACAAACACACTCTGTCACCTGTGGTGTCCCTCAAGGATCTGTCCTGGGCCCCACTCTTTTCACCATCTACATGTCCTCCCTTGGTCGTGTCATCAACCGGCATGGAATATCGTTCCATTGCTATGCTGATGACACACAACTCTACATCAGAACTAACCCAACCCCCTCTGCACCTCTGCCATCATCCACATTAACCACCTGCCTGGAGGAGATAGAGGCGTGGATGAAGCATAATTTCCTCCAATTAAATTCTCCGGTCAGAACATATCACTCTCATCAACAGTCACCAATCTGGGTGGTAAAATGGATCCTCACCTGACCATTGAGGCCCACATCAGACAAACATGCAAGAACTCCTTCTACCACCTCAAAAATATTGTCAAACTCCACCCCACACTCTCTCTGTCAGATGCTGAAAAGCTTGTCCATGCATTTGTCACTTCTCATCGGGATTCCTAGCAAAAACATCCAGAAGCTACAATACATCCAGAACAGCGCTGCTAGGATCCCGATGTGAGTGCGAAAGTACAAACACATCACACCCATCCTCAAATCACTGCACTGGCTCCCGGTCTCACTCAGGATTGATTATAAAATCTCCCTTTACACCCATCAGTGCATTCACGGAAATGCTCCATCCTACCTCAGAGAACTTCTCATCCCACAAACCTCCACAAGAAACCTCCGTTCTGTAAAGGCTAACCTCCTCCTTACCCCCAGGACCAAGCTCAAAAGCATGGGAGATCGTGCCTTCTGCTCTGCCGCTCCCAGACTGTGGAATACTCTCCCTGAACATCTGAGGACACCACAGACTGTGGATGCTTTTAAAACAGGCCTAAAAACGCATCTTTTTAACAGAGCATTTTGCTAGACTTTAACCATTTTAAAGTGTTGTCTTGTCACCCCTCTTTAGACGACCTGCTGGTCCCGGGCTCCCCCATGATCACCATATCGATACCGAACTTAGTGCGGACACCCGATCGGCACAGTCCACTGCAGCTCAGAGCTCCTGAGCTCAAACGCTCCACCAGCCTCAGCCTCCCGGTCACTTGCATTACAGGTGCGCGCCACCACACCCGGCAAGAGTTGACTTCATTCAGAGAGGTTTTGGTTTCTTACTAACGTGACGTCATCAGGGAGCATGCTCCACGTGCAGCTGCAGAGGTGAGAGCTGATCACACAGCAGCCGGATCGATATGTGCAGGTCCGAGTTGAGCCATTACAGAGCTGAACGCTGATCTGCATCTGTTCTCCTAAAAGTCCCTCACTGATAAAATCTTATTTCAGTAAAGATCAAGACTTTATTTACTGTATTTTAAAATGTGTGTGATCAGTATGATATTACTACCATCCTTCTTTTCTGTTGTCTTGCTTTCATACACAAATGATGTTCTTCCTCGTGTCAGCAGGTTTAAGAAGTTCTGTTTTTTTAATCCTATTTGTTATCCTATTTAATTATTGTGTACTGCCACTTTACTTCATATGTTCTTTTGCTGTAACAAGGTACATTTCCCCGTTGTGAGACTAATAAAGGATTTATGATAAAACAGAAAGATACATGGATAAAAAAGTTGCTTTTTTTCACAGCATGAAAGAAAGGTGAAATTAATGGGCTGTGTCTTTAAAATAATTGGCAGAGGTTATGAGTTCAATAATTAGTATGGCCCTCGAAGGATGTTAAAAAAATGGAAATGGCCCTTGATAGGAAATCGGTTCCCCACCCCTGTTGTAGATGAAGGCTGCAGGTTGCTGGGAGAGGCTGGAGGGTGTAAACAGACTGTAGGTGGAGCGAGTGTCTGTCAGAATCTGCAGGTGGAGGAAGATGCTGCAGTTAAGAATCACTCAACAAGATAGAACAAAGAAAATGTTTGCGATCCTGATGTTTAGACCTGGAGGAATTATTGTGGACATATTACATCTATGTATATTTGGACTGTATAACTGTATAGGAAAGTTTAGGATTTGAGACTTCTTTCTTCTCCATCACGTTTATTGAATGCTTGAAAGTAAACCCTGATAGTTTTCTGCTGTGATCGATGTCATTGCTGCTCTCCTCCAGATGGAGGACAAACACACAGAAAGTGGTTTGTGAAGGTTTTCATGGGAACACGGGAACAAAAAGTGATGAAGCTGCTGCAACATGTTAAGACGGTTATTGAGCGTGTGTTTGTAGAAGAGTATAAAGAGACTGGGTCCCGCTGTATTACTCAGGCTGCACAGCAGCGTCTATTCACAGGCGCGATCCGACTACTGAGCGGCACGGGGGCTTTGACCTGCTCCGTCTCCGACCTGGACCGTTGCACCCCTCTTTAGACGACCTGCTGGTCCCGGGCTCCCCCAGGATCATCATATCGATACCGAACTTAGTGCGGACACCCGATCGGCTCAGAGCTCCTGAGCTCAAACGCTCCGCCAGCCTCAGCCTCCCGGTCACTTGGATTACAGGCGCGCGCCACCACACCCGGCGAGAGTTGACTTCATTCAGAGAGGTTTTGGGCTCTTACTAACGTGACGTCATCAACGAGGAGGCTCCACGTGCAGCTGCAGAGATGAGGTCTGATCACACAGCGGACACCGGATCGATATGTGAACACAGCTCCGAGTTGAAAGTGGCGCTGTGCGCATTTTACGCACGCGACATTGCCGATAACTCCAATAATGAGGCCTATTCAAAACAGGATCAGTGAGGATCTCATGGAAATAGGTGACATTCAGAGATTTCTACATAACAGACAGTTTTGCTGTTACACAGATTCAATAAAAACATTTGTAAAATAGTGATGGGTCCAGCTCCATCATACCTGTCGTGATGCTTTAATAATACGGTCTTTCCTGTCATATTTATTATGACAGGATACTGTTCACTTCCTGACACCCCTGTTTCTGAATCAAGAAATATAGAAAAATTTGCAAAGCAAAAGTCACTTCACACATTTTGTAAGTACTTCTAAGATGAGTTATATAATGGAATCTTGTTTTAATGTACCCTTCCACCATCCTGATATTAGACAGAGTACAAGGTCAAAATACAAGTGTTACGACCCGGCTCGGCAAGGGAAAAGGAGTAACATAAAACCAGATGATCATGGTTTAAATAAGATACATTTATTAATATAGCTGGACAACTGGCAAACAATTGCTTTTCGACAGACAAATGGAACAGAAGGAGGGCTCTTACACCAGAGCAACGTGGCGTCAAAGCCAAACAAACAGAACAATAAACCCCAACCTAAACAATTCTAAACAAAACTTTGGGTGAAAACTGGATCAATACCAAATAAAACAAAAGTCATAAATAGCACAGAAGCACCTAGTGATTCCAACACATTGGATACAGAGCACGTAACTTAACTGATGATATTAAGATACAACCGAATCTAGGATCCACACACACACACAAGTACCAGGCAAATGGCTGACATCACCAGCAGCCCCGACTGTCGAGCTGGCTTCGCATTTGTAGTCACCGGTCTCTCCAGTGCGCCTCGGATTGAGCCGGAACAGGTGCACACTAATCACAGCCGGTCTTCATCAAGGTCGGAGGAGAGGACCTGCGTGCATCCAATCAGGGGCCGGGGATCACACATCCAATCTGCATACCTAATAGGGAAAATAACGGTGCAGACATCCACATAATAACCCCCAACAGATACCTAGGGCAGACGGCATTTGCCGTGGCCGTAACAACAAGCATTCAAATAAATGACCTGCATTCAAATGAATACTTCCATAAAGTCAGCCTACTTAACGTATACCAAGTACAATTACTCATGCAGAATGACCCTTGTCAGTGTGATATCATATATTTGGATTCTTATTACAGATACATTATAATATCCAGAAATGTGTGCTGTAGATGGTTAATTTTAAATGTATGAATGAGTGGATCTTCAGTCATGTGTAGCCTATAGCTGTCATGCAGGTAGTAAAGTAAAGGTACAATATGTGCTCCTGAAATATAGTGGATTGAGCAAATTGACTTTCCATCACTGTACAAGAGACAACACACAGAGCTGCACTGAGATGATCATAAAATCATTTTGTTTATTTCGTTGCTTTTTCCTGCTGCATTGACTGCTGTGATTAATATCGTCGCTGCTCTCCTCCAGTTGGAGGCAGTGGAGAACAAACACACTGTTGGCTTGTGAAAACACACAGTGGTTTCTGAAGGTTTCCATGGGAACAATAAGATACATGTTGAGTGCTGCTGAAACATGTAAAGACTTTGTAAAATACTTTATTGTAGAGCGTGTGTTTGTTGAAGAGTATAAAGAGACAAACGCTGCAGCGTCTATTCACAGGCGCGATCCCACTACTGAGCGGCACTGGGGCTTTGACCTGCTCCGTCTCCGACCTGGACCGGTGCACCCCTCTTTAGACGACCTGCTGGTCCCGGGGAGCCCCGGGAAGAGGCGCTGCCCATGCGAGAGGAGGAGACGGGGAATTTGGGAGAATCCCCGAAAATCTTCCGGTAGGAAGACGAGGTGTAGCAGTCTCTGTGGTTCATCTTTGCTGTGAGTCAGAGATAAAACTGAGGAGCTTAAAGAGCTTTGCAGGAGTTTATAGACTGCAGGTGGAGTGAACCATGTTCTGCACGAATGCATAACACTTGTACAGTGGAGTGAAAATGACAAATTAAGTTTTGTTTGTTAAAGTTCAAAAACGACTTCATGAAAGAAAGGGAAAGGAAAGGAGAGACCCTGCCCGGAGGAAGCCCGGGGCCCCGTCTGGAGCCAGGCCCAGAGGGAGGGCCCGACAGCGAGCGCCTAGTGGCCGGGTTTGCCACGGAGCCCGGTCGGGCACAGCCCGAAGAATCTACGTGGTGCCTCTCATCCATCCATCCTGTGGACCCACCACTCATGGGAAAAACCGCTGGGGTCGGGTGCGCTGTCACATGGGTGGCAGTGATGGTCAGGGACCTCGACGGCCAGCAGAGGCTGGCTCTGGGGACGTGGAACGTCACCTCTCTGTGGGGGAAGGAGCCGGAACTAGTGCGGGAGGTGGATCGCTACCAGTTGGATCTGGTGGGGCTTACCTCCACGCACAGTCTTGGCTCTGGAACCGTACTCCTGGATAGGGGTTGGACTCTATTCTTCTCGGGAGTTGCCCAAGGTGTGAGGCGTCGGGCCGGGGTGGGGATACTCACTAGCCCCCGGCTGAGCGCAGCTACGTTGGAGTTTATCCCGGTGGACGAGAGGGTCGCCTCCCTACGCCTTCGGGTTATGGGGGGGAAAACTCTGACTGTTGTTTGTGCCTATGCCCCAAACCGCAGTTCTGAGTATTCGGCCTTCTTGGAGACCCTGAATGGAGCCCTGCAGGGGGCTCCAGTAGGGGACTCCGTAGTCTTGCTGGGAGACTTCAACGCACACGTGGGAAACGATGGAGACACCTGGAGAGGCGTGATTGGGAGGAAGGGCCTCCCTGATCTAAACCCGAACGGTCGTTTGTTGTTGGACTTCTGTGCTAGCCATGGAATGGCCATAACAAACACCATGTTCGAACATAAGGATGCTCATAAGTGCACGTGGTACCAGAGCACCCTAGGCCAAAGGTCAATGATCGATTTCGTAATCGTATCATCTGACCTGAGGCCGCATGTTTTGGACACTCGGGTGAAGAGAGGGGCGGAGCTGTCGACTGATCACCATCTGGTGGTGAGTTGGATCAAGGGGTGGGGGAAGACTCTGGACAGACCTGGTAAACCCAAACAGGTAGTGCGGGTGAACTGGGAACGTCTGGAGGAAGCCCCTGTCCTGGGGATCTTTAACTCACACCTCCGGCGGAGCTTTTCAGCCATCCCTGTGGAGGTTGGGGGCATTGAACCTGAGTGGGCGATGTTCAAAACCTCTATTGCTGAAGCTGCGGTGATGAGCTGTGGTCTCAAGGTCTTAGGTGCCTCAAGGGGCGGTAACCCTCGAACACCGTGGTGGACCCCGGTGGTCAGGAAAGCCGTCCGACTGAAGAAGGAGTCCTTCCGGGTTATGTTATCCGGGAGGACTCCGGAAGCAGTTGCAGGGTATCGAAGGACTAGAAGGGCGGCAGCTTCTACCGTGTCAGAGGCAAAGCAGCGGGTGTGGGAGAAGTTCGGAGAAGCTATGGAGAAGGACTTTCGGTCGGCACCAAGGTGCTTCTGGAAAACCATCCGGCACCTCAGGAGGGGGAAGCGAGGAACCATCCAAGCTGTGTACAGCAAGGGTGGGACCCTGCTGACTTCAACTGAGAAGGTTATCGGCCGGTGGAAGGAGCACTTTGAGGAACTCCTGAATCCGACTAACACGCCCTCTATGGTTGAGGCAGAGCTGGAAGCTGATGGGGGATCATCGTCAATTTCCCTGATGGAAGTCACTGAGGTAGTCAAACAACTCCACAGTGGCAAAGCCGCAGGGGTTGATGAGATCCGTCCAGAAATGCTGAAGGCTTTGGGTGTTGAGGGGCTGTCTTGGTTGACACGCCTCGTCAACATTGCGTGGAAGTCTGGGACAGTGCCTAGGGGTTGGCAGACCGGGGTGGTGGTTCCCCTATTTAAAAAGGGGGACCAGAGAGTGTGTGCCAACTACAGGGGTATCACACTTCTCAGCCTCCCTGGTAAAGTCTACTCCAAGGTACTGGAAAGGAGGGTTCGGCCGGTAGTCGAACCTCTGATTGAAGAGGAACAATGCGGATTCCGTCCTGGTCGTGGAACAACAGACCAACTCTTCACTCTCGCAAGGATCCTGGAGTGGGCCTGGGAGTACGCCCATCCGGTCTACATGTGTTTTGTGGATCTGGAGAAGGCGTATGACCGGGTCCCCCGGGTGATACTGTGGGAGGTGCTGCGGGAGTATGGGGTGAGGGGGTCACTTTTGAGGGCCATCCAATCCCTGTACGCCCAAAGCGAGAGTTGTGTCCGGATACTCGGCAGTAAGTCGGACTCGTTTCCCGTGAATGTTGGCCTCCGCCAGGGCTGCGCTTTATCACCAATCCTGTTCGTGATTTTCATGGATAGGATATCGAGGCGTAGTCGTGGAGGAGAGGGGTTGCAGTTCGGTGACCTGAGGATCTCATCGCTGCTCTTTGCAGATGATGTGGTCCTTATGGCATCATCGGTCTGTGACCTTCAACAGTCACTGGATCGGTTCGCAGCCGAGTGTGAAGCGGATGAGGATCAGCACCTCCAAATCTGAGGCCATGGCTCTCAGCAGGAAACCGGTGGATTGCCTACTCCGGGTAGGGAATGAGCCATTACCCCAAGTGAAGGAGTTCAAGTACCTCGGGGTCTTGTTCGCGAGTGAGGGGACAATGGAGCGAGAGATTGGCCAGAGAATCGGAGCAGCGGGGGCGGTATTACAGTCACTTTACCGCACCGTTGTGACGAAAAGAGAACTGAGCCAGAAGGCAAAGCTCTCAATCTACCGGTCGATCTTCGTTCCTACCCTCACCTATGGTCATGAAGGCTGGGTCATGACCGAAAGAACGAGATCACGGGTACAAGCGGCCGAAATGGGTTTTCTCAGACGGGTGGCTGGCGTCTCCCTTAGCGATAGGGTGAGAAGCTCAGCCATCCGTGAGAGACTCGGAGTAGAGCCGCTGCTCCTTTACGTTGAAAGGAGCCAGTTGAGGTGGTTCGGGCATCTAGTAAGGATGCCACCTGGGCGCCTCCCTAGGGAGGTGTTCCAGGCACGTCCAGCTGGGAGGAGACCCCGGGGAAGACCCAGGACTCGGTGGAGAGATTATATCTCCTCACTGGCCTGGGAACGCCTCAGGATCCCCCAGTCGGAGCTGGAGGATGTGGCCCGGAGAAGGGAAGATTGGGGTTCCTTACTGGAGCTGCTGCCCCCGCGACCCGATCCCGGATAAGCGGTAGACGATGGATGGATGGATGGATTGTTAAAGTGATCAAAAAAAACACAGATGCAATTTAAAAAAGAAAGATATTTAATGTCATTATAGATAGATATCTATAATAGATAGATAATAGATATCATTCTTCAATCTCATTTCGCGTGCGTAAAAAGATGGAACCGTCAGCGGAGGATCATCACCACTTGCACCACATGTGCATCCTGTGGTTTGTGGGTATTTCCAATTAAATGTGTGTGTGTGTGTGTGTGCGAGCTGATTGGTCGACGCAGAGGTGTATGGTTCGACCATGGCCTGGATGTAGGAAGGGGCTGATCCATTCACAGCACGGTAGGCCAGCACCAGAGTCTTGAAGCAGATTGGAGCCGCCACTGGTAGCCAGTGAAGGGAGCGGAGAAGCAGTGTGGTGTGGGAGAACTTGGGTAGATTGAAGACCAGTCGGGCTGCTGCATTCTGGATGAGCTGTAGAGGTCGAATGGCACATGTAGGCAGTCCAGCGAGGAGGGAGTTGCAGTAGTCAAGGCGTGAGAAGACAAGAGCCTGAACAAGAACCTGCGTCGCCTTCTGAGTCAGTAGGGGACGTATCCTCCTGATGTTGTAGAGTGTGCATCTGCAGGAGCGGGTTGTTGCAGCGAGGTTGGGACCGAAGGACAGTTGGTTGTCCAGCGTCACACCCAGATTCCTTGCAGTCAGAGTCGGGGAAACAACAGAGGTGCCGATGTTAATGGCAAGGTCTTAGATGGGAGAGCCCTTATCTGGAAGGAAACAATTGACATGGAAACATAGATTGGTAGACCACCACACCAAGACATTACTATTCCACTAGTGCTGTGCGTTTATCACTGACATGTGCAATATTCACTTTACAATTTTCTATCAAACACTTGGTACTTATATTATTTGTTATCCTATTTAATTATTGTGGACTGCCACTTTACTTCATATGTTCTTTTGCTGTAACAAGGTACATTTCCCTGTTGTGAGACTAATAAAGGATTTATGATAAAACAGAAAGATACATGGTTAAAAAAGTTGCTTTTTTGCACAGCATGAAAGAAAGGTGAAATGAATGGGCCCATATGGAATTAAAATTGACATATTTTATGCTTGTGGCACTGTCGAACCAAAATAAAAACACTGTGGTAATTAGGTAAAGTTGTGCAAACATGACTATAGTTTAAAATATGAAAATGCTCCAGAGGTTTTTGGAAGAGACGAGTGTGTGTAGGATGGTACAAACTCTTCCAGCCTGTTTATTTAATCTGGTGTTTTGTATTTTTGTCAGTTTAACATTGCCGAAGGCCTTTTACACGATCACAACATGCAGATGTTTTAAATTATAATTTGGACGACTGCTCCAGCAAGCAAAAATATCATCTTTCAACAGTTTCTGTTCAAATGTAATTGTATGTAAAGTTGAAAATGTGTCAAACTGAGAACATTCTGTCATGTAACAACATGACCGTATCCCTGGCGCCACCTTCAGGCCAAACATCCTCATTTGTTTCGTTTTGTTGTTGCCTTGTAGTATCCAAGTATAGCGCTGTATTGTCCTTATTTTCCAGCCTTCTAATATTGTTAATGTGTAATGACCATAACATTCTCACATCCTTCCCGCCATCTATAGACTTTTAGTTTTATTGTACGTGTGCAGGGAGCATAATTTTTGTTTGTCTTTCAAACCAAAAGTAATGATTAATTACTGAAATTAATTAGTTATAGAACACAAAAAGCGCCCTTTATCTGTGATATAATCACAACATACCACGGCCTGTCATGAGCTTTTGCTTGAATATTCTGGTAGGTATATGTAAATCACCTTTCCTGTTACCCTTCATAGATTTGTGTTGATAGAAATATTTGTATGTGTGTATGTGTGTTTTGACAGTTTTCTCTCTCATTGTCTTACTTCCCTGATCTTTGATGGTTTCTCAGAACTTGTGGATATGTGTCAATACTTTAATCTGTATATGGACCTTTTAAAAAACATGTGTTTGGGTTCTACAAAGTAATACAGATGACTAAGTATATGTGCTTGTTTAAAGAGGCAGAGCAGTTTAAGCTGCATTTTAACCATTGTACATTTTATGATGCCTGCATATTAAACACTTTTTACAAGTAAAAGAAGAAAATCACACAAAACAAAGATTCAATTTACATTTCAGGGTGTTTTATTGAATTGATAAACCGGTGAGAGGTTAGGCTGCGATGCTTGCTTTGCGAGGTTTGGTTGACATCTCAGGGAGTCCAGGATTTCCAGATATTTACCCTCCGTTACTCAGGATCTCAGGTGCTGGAGGAAGATAAGAGTAAAGTAAGACAAATATTCTTTGAATTATTGAAATATATATTTTTTATAGTTAACATACCTTTGTTGGCCATATTAAAGGGATTGGTCAGACCTTTTGTTTACACAATAACATGAACTAACAGATGGAGGCAGCGGTAGACTAGCAGCTCCTCTGTTCTGCAAGGTGAAATGACTGTTGTGAATGAAGTCTGGTGGCTTTGAAGAGAACGTAGATAAGTAGTGGCTGAAATACGTTTTGCTTTAATGTTTTTGTAGGGGTCCAATGCATTGCCTGTCAATTGGCAAGTGAAGGTGGTATGAAATTAAAGTGCCATGCTCTTTGATAATGTCGCTCTTCTCCTGCTTGTTCTTTTATCAGTGCAGTTGTATTCAGTGATATCTTTAGTGTTGACCTAGAGAGGACTGCAGACAGCCTTCCATGGCACACAGTGCTGGTGATTCAAGCTAACTCCCGCTGTGCAAATTGTGGACCAACCAGTAGGAGCCACTGGTGCTGAGAGAAGGAATATTGTGTTAATTTGAACACACGACCAAGCTGAAGGTTCCTCGCCTGGCCAGACGCAAAGGCTTCCTGTACGGTGGGTCAACAGCCCTGCCAGACGCCTGGGGCAACACAGATCCTCACGATTAAAGAAAGAAAGAAAGAAAGAAATATCGATCCTCCGTGCAACAAATGAGGAGATACTACTAAAACAGTCCCCGTGCAAGACGTCCCAGTGAAAGGTCCTCCGTGAAAGGTCCTCAATGGTCCTGCTGTGATTTAGAAGTGATGAAGGGCAGATATGGACAAAGTGATTGCTCTGATGTTTCCAGGAGGATTATCAGCCCATCCATTGTAGAGTCAATCCAAGTCGCTGTCCTCAGAACCACCTCCGCCTCTTTGCAGCAGCCTCCTCCCCGTCGCTGTCTTCCCTGCGTCTTCTTGTGGAGGAGCCGAGGCCAGAAGTTGAGGGGGATCCAGGAACCTCTACATCTTTGGAGTCTTCGGAACAATCTTCTGGGGAGAATGGCCCGATGTCCTCAACATCCAGAACAGGGATATCGTACACAAACTCGTCCTCAACCTCGTGGTCCTCGTCTTCAAGTCCCACGACATCGACCACAGAGTCCGAGTCCCGTTCTGATCCGTCTTCCTGGTGCTCATACCTGTACCCACCAAACCTTTGCTCAACATTATACCTGTACCCGCGAACCATTTCCTCAACAGCAGCAGCAATATCATCATCAAGAGCGTCAGCATGAGCGTCAACGCGAGCAGTAGCGCAAGCCTCAGTGTGAGTGTGAGCGTAAGCATGAGCGTAAGCGTGAGCGTGAGCGTGAGCGTAAGCGTAAGCGTGAGCGTGAGCGTAAGCATAAGCGTGAGCGTCAGAGTCAGCATGAGGGTCAGCATAAGCGTCGGCGTAGGAGTTGGCGTAAGCGTCAGAGTAAGCGTCAGAGTAAGCGTCAGCGTAAGCGTGAGGAGAAGCAGCATGTTGGAAAGCGTAAGGAACAGCGTAAGGAACAGGGTAGTAAACAGGAGAAGGAGCAGCAGGACCATGTTGTTGCCCATCCATCCCATAGTTTGGAAGGCGCTGCTCACTATCTCCATTACCTTCACGAGGCTGAGCCTCCTGAAGCCCGTCCACAGCGTCCTCGTCCTCGTAGTCAGGCAGGACGGGGTCGTTGGGTGGACTCTCAGCGTCAGGGCGGTTGTTGTTCAGAGGCCACAAAGATCCACCTGAGGAACAAAACAATTATTTAAAAAGTCACATTCTGCACTTCCATTCAATAGACTTAAACAGGGGGTTTAAATTTGTAGTTAATCATCTTTGACTAAAAGTGACATTCAGTACTACTGTCTCTGCCCAGTTAGGGAAAAATCAGTCAATTTAATGACATAATTCTACACAATAATCTTGTTCTGCTTCTAAAAAATATCTGAGAATATATAATAAGCTTTGAAAAAAAACTGAGATACAGACGAAGAGATTTAAGTGCACAGACCTGCGTGCGCAATTATGCACACTTCAATGTGTTAAAAGTTAACAACATCTCCGAATACATTTTAAGCAGCAACCTCAACTGTTCCCACAGAGGAACGTGCCCTGGTCTGTTTACACCTGCACGTTCTGACGTCGCAACGTTTGCTCCTAAAACGTTCGATTATCTCCATGGTGCTCAAAAATAACAATTATGTTGGCATTTTTCAAAAAATGGCCCGGTCGCCATCTTTTTTCCAAAGTTTTCGACGCCAAATTTCGAAATTTGAGACCCTCAAACAAAAATAATGGTGTTTTCAAATCGCTACACCATTGTTAACACATTCCACAGCTGTCCCGCGAAAGATATTACATTCTTATCACATAATTACTGTTTTAGACCGAAAAAACGTCTAGTGTCACCAAAATCAGTTTTTTCCTTCAGGCCAGCCAACATTCTATTAACTCTTAATCTTAATATTCAACAATTTGACATAATTAAATGCACATTTCTTACTAAAATACACTTTTAAGCAATTACGGAACATTAATAAATACATTTATCATGAAATTAAAACATGTCTTACCTGCAAAAGCAAAGAACCACCGAGTGACCCGAGTCAGCAGGCGCTCCTCCACAGGGGATCCAGCAGAAGCCATGTTTTCAACGAGAAAGGTTTGCTGTAGATGTACTCTAAAGGTTTTCTTCAGCTCAGTTATCCAGAAGTTGTTTTCAAGGCGATCAGGTATCCAAGATTTCAACTGTCCAGGTTTCACAAGTCAACTCGAGTCAAGTCAAAGCGCAAAAGAAAGTTCTGAACACCTGCAGCTTTTACGTCACCTCGTAGAACGTTAACGTCCTTTGTCCGTGACATGCTTATGAACGTGCATGCGTGTGCGTGAGAGATTATATACAGTACATTGCAGAGATCGTAATTTGGACTTTTGTATGAGTACAGGTGTTTCTATAAATAAGTGACGTGTATGATGATCTATGGCAGGGGTGTCCAAACTACGGCCCGTGGTCCATTTTTAATTGGCCTGCAGCAAATTCTAAAAGTATAATGGAATAAGGCCCAGATAGAAACGTGCGCTTGAATGTATTGTAACTTCTTAGTTCTAACACAGAAACACAGTTTTGACGTGTCAGCTAACTTAAAACATCAAGTGTCAGATAAAGCTTGTGCTTTAGATTTTTACTCGATTGCATGTGATGAGAGCACAGATGCGACAGACACCGCATTGTTTTTGCGGGAGTTTGACGATAACTTTTGCGTTACGGAAGAGCTGCTTGGTTTTAGGAGTCTAAAGGGCACAACATAATTCGAGCACGAGGACTTTACCACAGAGAATTTAAAGCTTTCCTGTCTGATGTCGATGCTGAATACGGGGACGTACTCCACAGTTCTGATGTGCGCTGGCTGAGTCGCAGCTTTGTGCTGCAGCGGTTTTATTCCCTGAGATCAGAAATCGACCTCTTCATGAGCTGAGTGACCCTCCATGTTTGGAAGACATGGCATTTTTTAGTTGATGTTACTGGTCATCTCAACACTGAACAAGAGCCTACTGCGCACATGAAAGCATTCTGTGTGAAGCTCCGTCTCTTTGAGACACAACTACTTCAATGGTGCGCACTTCCCCGCGCTGTCCGAAATCAAATAATCATTGTCAAACATTATCTCTGTTAACAAAAGCAGGTTGAGAACCAAAATGAGCGACAGCATCTCTGTGATGTCCTTCCTATCTCAAACATCAAATGTACTCCTGACCTGCAGCATCCTTCGGTCCAAAGTGCATCATCACTGCCCCCACTGAGTGCAACGCTGTTCCCATTATAGGAGAGTTAAAACATATATTACACAGTATTTATGTAAGGTCAATGTTTTAATAAATTCAGTCAATTAAAGTTGATAACATATTCTAACTAACGTTAGTTGATGTGTTGACAAGCCCAATAACTTATTTGTTGCTTGAGATACCCCCTTTATACAGGGCTGTGAAGGAGGATCACCATCCTGACAAGAAGCAATCTGAGGCTCCTGTTTTGAGAATGAGCTGCACACCCATATTGTAACAAATGAAATGAAACCTCATTAATAGAAAGCTGTGGTGGAGGCGATGATGAGGCTGCCACTCCTTGAGCATATTCAATTATCAAGCATAATCTACCTGCATTTGATAGATTTTTTTAAGGCAATATACCTCACCTCGAGTGTGTGGCCCAGCCCTTCATATATTTTTCTGTATGTGGCCCTCAGTGAAAAAGGTTTGGACACCCCTGATCTATGGTGATGAACACACACAGCCAGGATCACCACACTTTATGACCCAGAGCACACTTACAAGTTAAATAAAGAATAAACCATGTCAACATAGTTGGTGTTGTTTTTTTTAAGATACAAATAATGAATAGAAATGTCGGCAACAGTAAATGTGGATGAGTAATGGCTTCCATTAACTTATCATGCAAAGACTGCCTAATAAGTTTAAGGCCAACTGTAATCATCCATTTTGTTGCCGCTAAAGTGACCTTTTTCTTTTTTTCATTTAGTAAAATGTCTTCCTGATCCTCCTGTACCCTGTGGTTGCTTTTATTTTTCCACTGGGATGATACAGAGGAGCCAGGTTCACTGTGTGAGAAAGAAAGGTGGATGTGGAATGTCGCACTTTCCAGGAAAAATGGACGACAGATGATGTTCTTTGTGGAAGTAAACGGCCAGTGTGCCTAGTTTGTGCGGCGATGAAAAAGACTCTCGATCGTCATTCCAGCACGAACATGCCAAACTGCACGATCTGAAAGGACGAGTGCGTTTTGATAAAGTTAACGCTCTTCGTGGAGTTTGGCCCAACAACAGCTCTCTGCAGAGCGTAACATACAAACATGGAAAGATAGATCGGGAGACCACCACACCAAGAACAGACTATTCCACCACTGCTGTGCAATTATCACTGCCATGTGCAATATTCACTTTACAATTTCCTATCAACCCACCCTGGGTACTTATATTATTTGTTATCCTATTTAATTATTGTGTACTGCCACTTTACCTTCATATGTTCTTTTGCTGTAACAAGGTACATTTCCCCGTTGTGGGACTAATAAAGGATTTATGATAAAACAGAAAGATACCGGATAAAAAAAAGTTGCTTTTTTGCACAGCATGAAAGAAAGGTGAAATTATGGAATGGGCTTTGTCTTTAAAATAATTTGCAGAGGTTAATGAGTTCAAATAAATTAGTATGGGCCCTCGAAGGATGTTGTAAAAATGAAAATGGCCTTGATAGAAAAGGTTCCCCACCCCTGGTGGTAGGTGAAGGCTGCATGTGCGGGAGAGGCTGGAGGGTGGACAAGACACAGAAAGTGGTTTGTGAAGGTTTCCATGGAACAATAAATGAACGATGAGTGATGAAGCTGCTGCTGTAACATATAAATACTTTATGTTGGCGTGTGTTTGTTGAAAAGTATAAAGAGACTGGGGTCCCGCTGTATTACTCAGGCTGCGGCTGCAGCGTCCTATTCACAGGCGCGATCCCGCTACTGAGCGGCACGGGGGCTTTGACCGCTCCGTCTCCGACCTGGACCGGTGCACCCCCTCTTTAGACGACCTGCTGGTCCCCAGCTCCCCCAGGATCACCATATCGATACCGAACTTAGTGCAGACACCCCGATCGTCACAGTCCAGTGCAGCTCAGAGCTCCTGAGCTCAAACGCTCCGCCAGCCTCAGCCTCCCGGTCACTTGGATTACAGGCGCGCGCCACCACATCCGGCGAGAGTTGACCACATTCAGAGAGGTTTTGGGCTCTTACTATCGTAACGTCTTCAGGGAGCATGCTCCACGTGCAGCTGCAGAGCTGAAGGTTGATCAGCATCTGTTTTCCTAAAAGTCCCTCACTGACTTTATTAATTGTATTGTTCCCACCTGTAAATATACACTAGAACTGTATGAAGGGGATCTTTAGGCACTCACAGGGCCAGCTCACCTTTTGCAAGTTAAAAAAATGATCCTTGCGTATTGGTTAAAACAATGAATTGTTTAAAGTGTCTTTATACTCGTTACAGTTCAGAAAGAGGTCATTCTGACTCTAGAGTAGAGTTATGGTTTCCATCCAATATAAACTGATTTAGTCCCACTGTCAGGTAAATGAAAATACCTGGCCTGATACTCAAGGACTGGAAGCCTGTGTGCTGACCACCAACCAGAAGGAGAGAACATTACTGCTCCTCAGGTACTCTGACACGAGTCACTCCAACGTGCAGGACTAAAGTCTTTGGTGAGGCAGCTTTTAGTTTTTATGCCCTGAGCCGCTGGAACAGTCTGTGTGAAGATCTAAGAGCTGCTGGAAATTTTAAAATCTTTAAAATAACACTTAAAACCTAGCTTTTCAGCCAGGCCTTTGATACAAAATGGTAAATAGAGATTTTTTACAAGATTGTATTCACCTGCTTATTGTATTGAAATTGTTTTAATATAGTTTTAAATGCAAGCTTTATTACTATTACTGTTATTATAGCTTTTAACTCTATTTTTTATTATTTTTTGTAACCTTTTTGTCTGTATTGATCTCAAATGATTGAATTGTTTTTGTCTCTTCTGTTGATTTCAGGGTCCACACTTCTGTCTTATTTTCTGCTTGTCAGTCATCTGTGATGATCAAATGATTATTAGGTCTAGGCCTGTTTGTTACATGTTTTGTGTTGTGTTTGTACTTCCTGTTTTATTTTGTTAATGACCTGTTCTCTGTTGTTTCTACTTCCTACCCCCAGGTGTTCCCAATCTGTTCGTTAGTGTCCTCACCTGTGTCTCGTTCCCTCTCACTTCTTGGTGTGTATATAGAGTTAGTTTTGCTTGTCTCTCGTTGCCAGTTCGTCTTCGTACTTCGATGTCAAGAGTGCCAGCATTAGTCCCGTCTTCCTGTTTCTCAAGTGTTTGATTCCCCGGCTTCCTCGACCTTATTTCTGTGACTCGATTCTGCCCTTGCCTGATCCTTGTCTGCTGTGCTGTTACGCTGAGTATTTGCCCGTGTACCAAACCTGTTTCCGTGACCCGACTCTGCTCCTGGATTACCCTTGATACTTTGTATGATCAACTATCTATGCGTGTACCATAGCAACTGCAAAGTTTTCAGTAAAGACTATTTCCATTCAACATTTATATGCCTCTGTGTCGTGCAATTGAAGTCCCACCTCCCTTCCGTCTTGATTTACAATGTTCCTGGTTGGAGCTCTTTAACCTGAGCTTATCAAACATGGAAATTGAAATGAAACCTTTATAGAGCAATCATTTGAAATACTTTTAAATAAATAATTTTGTAGTAACCCCACAGCAAAAACTGAGACATGTGTGTCGAACCGTCGCATACCTGCAGCTGCTCCTTCTCGTTAGTTCGAATCACTTTGAATTTGTTGTTGACCACGGAGGTCTGGTCAAATCCAGGGAGTCTGCGGGCACCGCAGTGTAAGAGCGGCCGACCCGTCTGTACAGGCTCAAGGAGGACGCGCTGTTGCGAAGCCCAGCCATAGAGTGGAGCCCGGGAAGAGGCGCTTGCCCATGCGAGAGGAGGAGACGGGGAACTTGGGAAAATCCCCGGTAGGAAGACAAGGTGTAGCTGTCTCCGTGGTTCATCTTCGCTGTGTAATAGCAATTTAAATGTCTACTGTTTAAATAATGTTCTAATAATGTTACAAGTGATGATCTGCCTATTTCTCTTTTCATGCATTTGCACAACTTTACAAGTTCCCTTATCAAGCCAGGGTCAACTGCCTTTTCTTGTTATAATGGGGAGGCATTGTAAGACAGGACACTGATGGTCATCTCATTAGATTTACATACTGATTAACTCTCTGAGAAAGAACCTCTCTGGGAACCTTCACCTTATCGTGGTGGAGAGGTTTGTGTGTCCCTATGAAACCTGAGAGCTGTGTTGTCTGGAGCTAGTGCTCCTGCTAGGGTCTCCCAAGGCAAATTGGTCTCAGGCGAGGGGCCAGACTTCATGTCTTCATGAAAAAAAGGGAAGGAAAGGAGAGACCCTGCCCGGAGGAAGCCCAGGGCCCCCGTCTGGAGCAAGGCCCAGAGGGAGGGCCCGAAAGTGAGCGCCTGGTGGCCGGGTTTGCCACGGAGCCCGGTCGGGCACAGCCCGAAGAAGCTATGTGGTGCCTCCCATCCATCTATCCTGTGGGCCCACCACTCATAGAAAAACCGCTGGGGTCGGGTGTGCTGTCACACAGGTGGCAGTGATGGTCAGGGACCTGGTCGGACGAGACCGGGCAGCAGAGGCTGGCTCTGTGGGGAAAGGAGCCGGAAATAGTGCGGGAGGTGGATCGCTACCAGTTGGATCTGGTGGGGCTTACCGCTACGCACAGTCTTGGCTCTGGAACCGTACTCCTGGATAGGGGTTGGACTCTATTCTTCTCCGGAGTTGCCCAAGGTGTGAGGCGTCAGGCCGGCGTGGGGATACTCACTAGCCCCCGGCTAAGCGCAGCTACGTTGGAGTTTACCCCGGTGGACAAGAGGGTCACGCCTCGTCCACATTGCGTGGAAGTCTGGGACAGTGCCTAGGGGTTGGCAGACCGGGGTGGTGGTTCCCCTATTTAAAAAGGGGGACCAGAGAGTGTGTGCCAACTACAGGGGTATCACACTTCTCAGCCTCCCTGGTAAAGTCTACTCCAAGGTACTGGAAAGGATGGTTTAGAGTATGAAGCGGTTGGGATGAGGATCAGCACCTTAAAATCTGGGGCCATGGCTCTCAGCAGGAAACCGGTGGATTGCCTACTCCGGGTAGGGGAATGAGCCATTACCCCAAGTGAAGGAGTTCAAGTACCTCGGGGTCTTGTTCGCGACGATGGAGCGAGAGATTGGCCGGTGAATCGGAGCAGCGGGGGTGGTATTACAGTCACTTTACCGCACCGTTGTGACGAAAAGAGAGCTGAGCCAGAGGCAAAGCTCTCAATATACCGGTCGATGTTCGTTCCTACCCTCACCTATGGTCATGAAGGCTGGGTCATGACCGAGAGAACGAGATCACGGGTACAAGCGGCCGAAATGGGTTTTTCTCAGAAGGGTGGCTGGCGTCTCCCTTAGAGATAGGGTGAGAAGCTCAGCCATCCGTGAGAGCTCGGAGTAGAGCCGCTGCTCCTTTACGTTGAAAGGAGCCAGTTGAGGTGGTTCGGTCATCTAGTAAGGATGCCACCTGGGCGCCTCCCTAGGGAGGTGTTCCAGGCACGTCCAGCTGGGAGGAGACCCCGGGGAACACCCAGGACTCGGTGGAGAGATTATATCTCATAACTTGCCTGGGAACGCCTCAGGATCCCCCAGTCGGAGCTGGAGGATGTGGCCCGGAGAAGGGAAGATTGGGGTTCCTTACTGGAGCTGCTGCCCCTGCGACCCGATCCCGGGTAAGCGGTAGACGATGGATGGATGATGGATGGATGGATGGATGGAGAAAGAATCTTGGGTGTGCCATTTGTTTTAGTGTTTACATAACTGTTATCAAAGAGACGGTCAGGATACTATGTTGCTCCATGAAACAAATGTCTATGCATATATATGTACCCAAAGATAAAAGGATTGAGTTTCCCAGGACTGAGTTCATCAGATTGGAGGGAATGACCTTACAAACATCAAAAGGAACTAATCTAACAGAGAGATCATCATACAGTACAGTAAATAACAGATGTGCTGATCAATCACCTATTGACTGATGTTTTATTGTTCTATAGGTCATCAGCAGTTTTTTCCCCTGTCCCTGCTGTGTTTATCAGCTGTGAGTCAGAGATAAAACTGAGGAGCTTAAAGAGCTTTGCAGGAGTTTATAGACTGCAGGTGGAGTGAACCATTTTCTGCACGAATGCATAACACTTGTACAGTGGAGTGAAAATTACAAATTAAGTTTTGTTAGTTAAAGTGATCAAAACAAACACAGATGCAATTTAAAATAAAATAAATAAAAAACATATTTAAAACATTCTTCAAGCTCATTTCGCGTGTGTAAAAAGATGGAACCGTCCATGGAGGATCATCACCACTTACAACCACATGTGCATCCTGTGGTTTGTGGGTATTTGCAATTAAATATGTGTGTGTGTGTGTGTGTGCGTGTGCGTGTGTCATTTTTAATTACTTGAAAAGCAATAATTCATGATGCACTACATAGTAGTCACAGAGGGATTCTAACCCTGGACCTCTGTGTTTCCCAGACAAAGTGCATGCTGACTGCACCACCAGGGAGAAATGATCTACAACATGAGCCTAATTGCATCGCACATGAAAAGTATTTTTGTCTATTTAAAACTTAAAACACTTACCACTTTCGAAATGTTGGTGATGAAATTATGGTGTTTTAGTTAGTTTTAGTCCATATAAGCTTTTCCATCTCCTGCTGAAAAAGTGTAAAATGTTTGATGGTTCTTTTCTGCAGCACAGAGGTCTTGTGCATTATTGTCCAAACACAATAAGAAAGTCAACTGTAAAACATGTGATTATTTAAAGGGCTTTGTGATAACTATAATGTCAGAGTAAAGATAAGATCTCTGTTTTGAGGAATTTCTGTCTTTCAAAGTAACGTTGCTTGTTGTCTGGCCTCGTTCTTTTTTTCAAAAAAATTAAGTTACTGATTAAAAATGACACGGCTTTATCTAATGAGGGTTAAACTGAGGATATTATCACAGACAATTAAAAACCCTCTAATGTAAACTAATTTATTTTATCCCCAGAGGACAATATATTATTAACAAATAAAGTATTAGCAATATTACTAAAAACAATAATAATACTGTCACTTTCACCGATAGTAGGTCACAACAGCTTTTACTATTTATTGTAAATGTTGTATGTAACTTGAATGGCAGACCAAAATCAAACTTGGTTGTTGTCGTTTTGTGAGCTCTTGGCAAGACGATGGTGTCTGTCACACAAACTGTGAGTCTGTACTCAGCCAAATATTGTTTATGAGGTAAGAGAAGTTTCTGTCTGTCCAACAGCGAGTGTGTTTCTGTAGTCCCAACAACTCCAACAGTGATACGTCTTCCATCTATCGGCTCGTGAGACGTGAATTTCACATTATGTAGTTAACTTTCATCCATATCAATAACTTAACTGTTTAGTGCATTTTAAAGGATTGTTACCTCTTAAACCTGAGTAGACTGTACAAATACATTGATTACGTAAGAAGAATAAATTAACCAAACTGTTCAATTCAAATTTGCTGTATTGGCAAAAACCTAAGGTCATAAAATGTGCACCACAATTATTTTCCACCTGTACACTGAAGTAGAAGTATGTAAGTATTATCAGCTGAATATACTTGATTTATCAACAGTAAAAGTAATCATTATGCAGGACGGACCCTGTCAATGTAAGTAAAATGCAACATACACATTAATGCAGCAATCCATCCATCATCTACCGCTTATCTGGTGTAGCAGCTCCAGTAAGGAACTTCTCCGGGCCACATCCGCCAGCTCCGACTAGAGGATCCCGAGATGTTCCCAGGCCAGTGAGGAGATATAATCTCTCCACCGAGTCATGGGTCTTCCCCGGGGTCACCTCCCAGCTGGACGTGCCTGGAATACCTCCCTAGGGAGGCGCCCAGGTGGCATCCTTGCTAGATGCCCAAACCACCTCAACTGGCTCCTTTCAACGCAAAGGAGCAGCGGCTCTACTCCGAGTCTCTCACGGATGGCTGAGCTTCTCACCCTATCTCTAAGGGAGACGCCAGCCACCCGCCTGAGAAAACCCATTTTGGCCGCTTGTACCCGCAATCTCGTTCTTTCGGTCATGACCCAGCCTTCATGACCATAGGTGAGGGTAGGAACGAAGATCGACCGGTAGATCGAGAGCTTTGCCTTCTGGCTCAGCTCTCTTTTCGTGACAACGGAACACTCCTTTCCAGCACCTTGGAGTAGACTTTACTAGGGAGAAAGAGAAGTGTGATACCCCTGTAGTTGGCACACACTCTCTGTGTTCCACAGTGTTCTAGGGTTACCGCCCCTTGAGGCACCTAAGACCTTGAGACCACAGCTCATCACTGCAGCTTCAGCAATAGACGTTTTGAACATTACCCACTCAGGTTCAATGCCCCCAACCTCCATAGGGATGTCTGAAAAGCTCGCCGAGGTGTGAGTTGAAGATCTCCAGGACAAGGGCTTCCTCCCAGTACACCCGCTCTACCCGTTTGGGATTACCAGGTCTGTCCAGAGTCTTCCCCCCACCCTTGATCCAACTGACCACCAGATGGTGATCAGTTGACAGCTCCGCACCTCTCTTCACCCGAGTGTCCAAAACATGCGGCCTCAGATCAGATGATACACAAAATCGATCATTGACCTTTGGCCTAGGGTGCTCTGGTACCACGTACACTTATGAGCATCCTTATGGTCGAACATGGTGTTTGTTATGGCCATTCCATGACTAGCACAGAAGACCTCCCAATCACGCCTCTCCAGGTGTCGCCATTGTTTTCCACTTGCGCGTTGAAGTCTCCCAGCAAGACTATGGAGTCCGCTACTGGAACCCCCTGCAGGGCTCCATTCAGGGTCTTCAAGAAGGCTGAATACTCCGAACTGCTGTTGGGGCATAAGCAAAAACAGTCAACCTTTTTCCCCCATAACCGAAGGCGTAGGGAGGCGACCCTCTCGTCCACCGGGATGAACTCCAACATAGTGGCGCTCAGCCGGGGACTTGTGAGTATCCCCACACCCGCCCGGTGCCTCACACCTTGGGCAACTTCGGAGAAGAATAGAGTCCAAATGGCTCCAGATGGGGGCCCCGGGCTTCCTCCGGGCAGGGTCTCTCCTTTCCCTTTCCCTTTTTTTTCATGAAGTTGTTTTTGAACCATTCTTAGTCTGGGCCCTCGCCTGAGACCAATTTGCCTTGGGAGAACCTACCAGGAGCACTAGGCTCTAGACAACACAGCTCTCAGGTTCATAGGGACACACAAACCTCTCCACCACGGTATGGTGATGGTTCCCATAAAAATATATTATCATTTATTAGTTGATTTAAATTGTGTATTAATGATCTGAATCTGCCTAAAAAACTAGTAAATATAAATGTGAATAAATGTAGTGGTGTAGAAATTAGGCTGTAATATTTCCCTCTGAGATGTAATGGAGTAAGAAAAATAAAGTAGCACAAAATGGAAATTCTAAAGCACAAATACCTCAAAATGTACTAGTAACACTTTATTCTAAGGGTACGTGAATTATCATGAAGTGATGCATGACTTAATGCATGAAAAAGCATGAATTAATTAATGTAGTGCTACATGACTTTAGGAATGTACAAGAATGAACAGTATCTCATGCATGGGTTAATGCATGAAAATAATGGACTGCAACAACTAAGGCTTCTCATTCATCATGATTCCTGAGTTTTTAATGATGTCTTCTTCATCTGTAAATCTTAAAGGAACAGTGCACATGTATTCTGTAATGTAAAATAATTATGAGCATAACTTTTTCATGTTTGTGGCTCTTCAGATAAAGTGGTGACCTGGTCATGCCTTTGATAAATAACATATGATTAATTGGTGGTGTATTAACCGTTTGTTGCCAATGAATAAATCATCTTTGTGAGCCGTCTAAAACAAGATTTAACAATATAAACATGGTATGATTAACTAGAGGGCAGTGTATGCAATTTCCATACATCTTGTGTTTTTGCCAAGAACATTTATTGCTTTGTTATGTGACATAGTATGTGAACATTTTGACCTTGTTGGCTTTAAATTGTCAATACAAAATTACAAATATTATGACATATGAGTGATATTAAAGGGTTGTGAGCTTTAAGCTAATACTCTGTGATACATGGTACTTTTCTTTTCTTAACGAGTATTGATGACTGAAATAGAGTCCAAAACTACGATCTAATATGCAGAAGGGCTGACTTTATTTGAGGGGTACAGTGGGCCTACTTGAGTAAATGTACTTAGTTACATCGCACCACTGATTACCAGCGATCTATATGAACTGGTTATGGATGAAGAGCGGTTGGAGATAAACAACACAAGAATGGAAGCAAAGAAGTGAACGTTAGAATGAACGTACGTCATAATGCCGCTGCTACATGTCTTATTCCGCAGAATAAGTTAATTTCACCGACAGACAACCTGAGAACAACACGTACAGTATATCCAGAACTACACAACTCAAGATTAAGTGAAAAGACAAACTACAAGAAGACTTTAACGTCATATTAGATAACTGTTCCGTCAGTGAACGCACAATCTAAGTGCTGAGTCGATAAGTAATTAAACAGCTTATTGTTCAGCGAATATTAACTGTAATATTTACACAGAAACAGATAAATACCTTAAAATTAAGGCTAGCAGCGATAAATAGCTAACATACACACAGCTAACGTTAGCTAAATGTTTTCTCTAAAGTGTTGTTTACACAGCATCATTCTTCAACTTTAAAGTATTAATATAAAGATATGAAGTAGATCCAACATTTTACTTATTTACTTATGAGTACAACAGTATCATCAGCTAAATGTACTTAAAGTATACAAAGTAGAAGTACTCACTCTGCTGCATATTGGCCCCAGTCATAAGCTGTTTAATACTGATGTGTACACTTGACAGCAGCATTTAATGTTGGAGGTCATATACTCACTGTATACTTTATAAAACGTGGGATTGTTCTGTGTATAAAATCTGAATCCACCAAATAACTTGTAACTAGAGCTGTTAAATAAATGTGGAGTAGAAAGTACAAGATTAGGTAAAAACAAAATATAAAGTAGCAGAAAATGGAAATATTCAAGTAACTTAAAACTGTACTTAAGTACACACTTAAAACTCTTTAATGACACACTTGGTTTTACAGATCTTTTACTTAATAAGAATATCAATGCCACGATGTAAAAAAATTAATTTTACACATTAATGTCCTAACTGCCTTCAAATCTTACTGTATTAAAGCACAGAAATATAAAAGTGAAAGCGCTCATCATGCAGGTTGGCTCCTTCCAAAGTGTCGTATTATTGTATACATTATGGTATTGGAGTATTAATATTGATGCATTAACATGTGAGCAGCAATTTAATGTTGTAGTTGTTCCAGGAAGTTACAATAACTAAAACATAGAATATATACCTGAATAATTGTAATATATATTGTTACTCCCCATTACAGTGTTTCAGAACCACCGTCAAAGTGTGTGACAGGAGTTCACTAAACCCCAGAAGAAGCAGACAGTCGTTCTTCTGGAAGAGAGTCTGGTGACAAAGAAGCTAAACGGAGAGCTGTCTTCCA